>NW_013665652.1:501001-520197 GCF_000517525.1 Limulus polyphemus | reverse complement strand
ATTCTTACTCTCGAATACCTTCTACAACTATGGATAATAGGCGGGAGTTTTGCAATACGTATTCAACACTACAAGCCATGCATACTTTCAAACACAAACCTAATCCAAACAAACGTTGATATTAAAATAAATATATAATAATAATAAATCTGTCACACTTGCTTTAAGAAAACACACACCTTCCATTACTTTCTTGTTAAAACATATCACGGTGGCTTGAAGACCAGACATTTTTATCCTAGTTGTTATTCTGTTCCCTGTAAAAAAAAAAAATCCTCTATATGACAACTATAATCAAGCAGCATAGAATACTTCGAACGAACCAATCTCAAAGAAACACAGTGCATCTAATTAACAATAATACCATGCACAGTGCTGAAAAACTTTAACAAAATTAGAAATGATACACTCTTAATTCTTTTAGGAATGGTAGTGATTTCAACAGCCTCTTTATGAGTACGAATCTGAAGAATAGAATATTTTAGAGGCCTGTTTATGTGTGTACAGCCTTGACCTTTTCATACCATTTCATTTTTGTTCGTAACATCTAAACATTTACTGTCCGTAAACTTATGCACGTTAACAAGGTGTGCCCTTGCAAGTACATTTACATGGACTAGAGAAGACAGGCATTTTAATCATATCTCTTTAATAAATAAATTTAGTTTTCCGAAAATTGTTTAATCTCGAAGCCTAAGTTCAAAGGAGGCCAGTTCAATCTACACTTTGATCAACGTGCATTATTGGGTTATATTAGTTTCGGAGAATTCCACTTCTCATCAGTAACCCTGAACACAAGTTAACCAAAGAGAGATAAGCACGTTCACACCAACAGTATGTTTCATATCTCTCTTGTTGTTATTCCAAGACAATCCCCAAGAAGTGAGATCAATAAAATGTTTTATAAAAGGAAATAAAAATATATTCATTATTTATCTATGAACATCAAACCATAATGCGTCAAGACACATATTTTAATACGGTATTGTTGTGGATCCAGTTCATTAACAAATAACTGAACTGGCCAAGTAGAAATTCAAGGTGAAGAAAAAACAGAAATTCCACCCCTTTCAAAGTGATAAACACACTTGTTTCTACCATTGGAAGCTGTTTGTGACCTATGGCTTCTTGGAAGATTTCTTATAGTGTGCCTTAGTTTCAAGATATTCCAAAATATTCACTGTTTACTCATTCATGTTAAAAACCCTTTTCATGAAACTGGTCTAAATTAAAAAAGGTATGGCAAAGTTGACTTTTTCTGAAGACTTCCCATAAACAAAAATAGATATGGATATCCAATAAGCCTATACTTCCACTGACGTTTTTATAAAAATTACATAAAATTGGGGAGGGAGGGTATGTTACATCTTATGTGTCATAGTCGATGGTAAAATTTCCTTCAAAGTTACTTGGTCTCCTGAACATATTGAATAATCCTATAAAATGAAATTGTACTAGATATTATATTTTCTTCTCTATCAAAACGTGAATCTTAAAAGAACTGTACAATATTTACTGATATACAACCACACTGTACTGCAGTAATAAATAGGTGAGTATGATGTTAGTTTTGGAATTTGGGAAATATTTCATAGATTGTATATACATAAGGGACAAATCCTACATTCAGTAAATATATATGTAAATCAATGGAAGATTAACATCGAGGGTAACAAAGTGTCATTTGATTCGTTGATGCTATTCCTGCAAAAACAACACTCAGAAAAAGTACTAATTTCACTCCACCCTATATTTTTCAAGAAATCATTTATTCCACTCGTAACATCTTGTAAGGTGCCAATAACAATCCGTTCCATAAACTAATCAAGCTGTTACAAAAGTAAGACTGTCTTAGCTGAAGCCTAGCCTATATTTTCCAAGTTTTAAACGTGTGTTTTCTCATCACATCATCTTCAAATACCGCACAAATAATTCAGATGTCATAATCCTATCGATCATACAAATAATCTTGTAAATTCCAGTATGATCACCATGTACTCTTCCTTTCTCAAGAATAAAAATAAGCTAAGCTACTTTAATCTATTCCCATACGATAACTCCTACTTACCCGGAATTATCATAGAAACCCTCCTTCGAACTCTCTTTAATAAGTCAATATCCTTTCTTAGATAAGGAGAGCAAAACCATAGAGAATATTCCAAGTGAGTGAGACCCAACTATTGATTTGTATAAGATGATACTTGCCTCTTTTGACTTGTAATCAATATGTCTATGAATACATTTTGAAAATCTATCAGCTCTACTACTAGCAACAGAGCACTGCTTCGGTGGTCTGAGTCACAAATTATATCAGCAAACTATATTAATATTTACGTCCATATCAATAGTTAAATATAAATTAGAAAAAAGCAAAGTTCCCAGCCACTGACCCTTAAAGCATCAAAGATCTAATTATCTAGACTTCATTAATTACTTTATGCTTTCTCTCACCATGCCAACTTACAGACCAGTTTATTTGTCTTTTTCAACCCCTACTGGTGTTATTTTATTGGCTAATTTTGTGTGATAACTCATTAAAACTTTTTAAATCTAAGCGCACCAAATTCACACGATTTTTATCATATCCTCAAGAGTTTTGAACGACTATCATTATAGTTCTGTCAAACACCTGTGCCAACACATGTCAATTCATAAGATACACTAAAATAATGAATTCGGGATTTACAAAGAAAAATAGATTGAATTGCTGTTAAAAATGGAGTGCAAAACATTAGATTATATAAAAAACTTTTTGACGCTAACATGATCCCGTTATGACTAAATGCACCCTAGAAAAAAGTGACCAACACCCTGGAAATAATCAAGAACAAATTTATCATTGATTTAACATGTTGGTTGCTTTTACTCCCTTGGGTTGAATGAAAGTTGAAATTCTGCAGAACGCACACGGTTATTCTTATTTTTAAAATAATTCTTTGTCGATACACAGTTCTTCGTAGAACATTTTAAAAAACTTTTATCCTCCAGTGTCTTCCTATGTCTTCCCATTGTTTCTATGTAATATCACGACAGCATAATTCCACACAAATACACATATGAATTACCTAAATACTTTTTTGTGATTAGGCCTAAAGTAATGTTAATCGAGGTCTGGAATATGTAGTAACAATTGAACATCGATAATGACTAATCTAAAGGATAATTAATTTAATATTTAACTTATTACTTTAGTATTATAATTTCCAGTTTCGGTGTATTGCAATAGAATTAAGACATAATTACAAAACCAAACGAATAACGTTCAAGCATAGACAAGGTTTAAATATTTTTTGCTTAGCAAAATTGCAAACATCTCCAAAGTGGTAAAGCAAAATAATTTCTCGTATACGCACTAAGGATCGAAAATGGAATCATAAGCAAGTTTACTAAAGCATATTTAGCTTCAAGTAATATATTATACATTAAATGGAATCATAAGCAAGTTTACTAAAGCATATTTGGCTTCAAGTAATATATTATACATTAAATGGAATCATAAGCAAGTTTACTAAAGCATATTTAGCTTCAAGTAATATATTATACATTAAATGGAATCATAAGCAAGTTTACTAAAGCATATTTAGCTTCAAGTAATATATTATATATTAAATGGAATCATAAGCAAGTTTACTAAAGCATATTTGGCTTCAAGTAATATATTATACATTAAATGGAATCATAAGCAAGTTTACTAAAGCATATTTGGCTTCAAGTAATATATTATATATTAAATGGAATCATAAGCAAGTTTACTAAAGCATATTTAGCTTCAAGTAATATATTATACATTAAATGGAATCATAAGCAAGTTTACTAAAGCATATTTGGCTTCAAGTAATATATTATATATTAAATGGAATCATAAGCAAGTTTACTAAAGCATATTTGGCTTCAAGTAATATATTATACATTAAATGTACAAATAATATACAATTAACTAAAAAAAATAACACAACACTAATAGTGAAATAGGCGTAAATGTGTTGTTGTTTTTGTGCTATCTGCAGCTTTTTAACGGGGAATCGAATCCTGGATTTCTACATTGCAAGTCCGTAGAATTACCGCTGTTCCATCGGTGGACGTGATTTGTTTGTTGTTTTTGTTGTTGTTGTTATTGTTTTACCAATGGGATAAGGAATATTTTGGGCGCCAAACATAGCATTCAAGCTGGTAAGAATAGTATGTGTATTTGAAAGTAATAAGTGACAGGTAACCGAGTTTTGTAAATTGGATAGTTTAGGAAATTTTCTTTCTTTTATTAAGGAGGTCCTTTTATTTTCTTCTTCCTAGATTCATCCAGTTTAACTAGATTTATTTAAAGTTATATATTATTTTGAAAATGTGTGACTATAAAGTTCAAAATTAATTGAGGACGACCCTGAGCCAACAAAAGACGTCGTGCAGTCCCTGAACCTATCAAAAACCGCCTGTGGTTCCACAATTCACAAAAAAAAAAAAACTCAGAACGAACTTAGTAAACACATTCTAATTTTCAGTTGGAAACAAGAAGAAGAATATTCTTTGGAGAAGCTATTATCATAGGTAAGTTATGTAACTTGTAAGATACAGTTACAAAAACACAAACTGTAATTGGTAATGAGTCGAAAACTAATGAAATATAAAGAAACACATTGAACGAACCTTAGTTAGACTATAACGTTATTGTTACTATTAGAATTGCTAAGCAATTCAAGTGAGTGAACAGATTAAACTTTTTTAATGGCATGTTCCTCATAACGTAACTTACAGACAACAAGGAAATACTTGGCCATTCAAGATTGTTCATGCATACCCAAACTTTAAAAAAAAATCAATATATCATCGATTTTCTTTTTAAGTTCCTATAAAGAGTAGGCCTAAAACTCCTTTCATAAGCCAATTACTGTATTAGAAAAATAAAAATGTTTTAACTGTAGTCTAACATGTTTCTTCAATTTTTAAATATGAATCCCCTCGTCCTGTTGACAGTACTATCTTAATAATACTTCATAAAGAAATGAAATATTTTTATATTATCGATTCCCCCGATCTATTCCTGTAAACTTCAGTAATATCACTCTTACTCTTCTTTTCTTAAGAGAAAATAAGTTAATTAGATCTTAAACAATCACTGTGCATGGGTATGATGGTTATTACTTGCGTCAACCAGAAAATAATATATACATATATATATCATAAAGGTTTTAAGATGAATCGATACAATATTGATGAAGTTCATTTCTGTGGTCATTATTCTTATATACGCTGTGCATCCAGACTTAGACTTGTAGAGGTGCTAGAGTGAAAACCATCTCCGAAAGTTAAAGTTTCATACATCGAGGTTTGGGCAATGGTGTTTCTTCGAAATAAGTCCAATTTTAGAAAATAATTTACAAAATGCCCGATGTTCATTGTCTCTTATTAAATCATTTGGACTCATATTCGCCACCTAGACATTAGATTTCACCCTTGGCATGTGGACACCACAGTAATTCTGGGTGTATCCTAAACTAAGTTTATCCCTTCAAAGGTGTGAGATAAAGAAATTGCTTTGTTTTTTATACTCTGTAGGTTAAATAAACACTATATTTATTTGTAGTAACATTTTTCAATGGTGTATCCTAAACTAAGTTTATCCCTTCAAAGGTGTGAGATAAAGAAATTGCTTTGTTTTTTATACTCTGTAGGTTAAATAAACACTATATTTATTTGTAGTAACATTTTTCAAGAGTTTTTGTTTGTTTGTTTGAAGTTAAGCACAAAGCTACACTATGGGCTATTTGTGCTCTACCCACTACGGGAATCGAAACCTAGTTTCTAGCAGTGTAAGTCCGCAGACATACCGCTGTGCCACTAGGAGTTTTTCAAAAGAATGCCAGTATTCATGTTAATTATCAATTGCTTTGTAAGTGGTTGGTAAAGTGATTGTACGAATAGGCCTTGATAATTTCATCCGCGCGGTGACGAAGTAAATAAACACTTTCTATTTATATATCTTATTTTTATATATCGTATTTTTTCTATATCATATCGCTGAAAGCATAAATAAATAAGATTTATATCCATGCCTTACCAATCAAAGTTAATATTAGCCCTTACATTTTTGATGGATACCGGTATGTGACTGTTGTTACGGCAATATGACTGTTTCTTTAAGACATAAAATGACATGCATTTTCAATTTCTTATTGAAAGCTTCAGCGACTGAACATGAAAGGAAAAAACTTATACGGGGAAAATGATAAAAAAGAAAGGAAACCAAACAAAGTTTAGAATTTTATTGGATAGTCAACATGGTTTCACTAAAGGAAAATCTTGCAAACCTTTTGACATTCTTTAAAAAGGTTACTGCTTATGTAGAGTGTATATTTGGTGTATCTGGATCGTCAGAAAGCATTTGACAAGGTGCCACATAAAAGGCTTGCAAAATAATTATCTCTATAGGCGTGGGGGAAGTTAGCAAATTGGATAGAAGAGTGGCTGGATGGAAGAAAGCAGAGGGTTGTTGCAAATGGAGTTCAGTCAGACTGGATTAACGTCACAAATGGGGTACCTTAGGGCTCAGTCTTAAGATCTTTGCTCTTTTTGATTTATATCAATGATATAGAGGAAAGAATGGTCAATAAATTACTTAAATTTACAGATGATATTAAGGTCTTAGGTGTTTCTAGCTGTGAAGAGGATGCTGCTAATTTATAAAAGGATTTAGATAATTTAGTGAGTTGGGCAAATAAATGTCAGATGGGTTTTAATTATAATAAATGCAAGATAATGCATGTGGGGTAATTTGAATTATGAATATAATTTGATGGGAATAACCTTAATAGTGTCATGAAAGAAAGATATCTTGGTGTATTAGTTGATTAATCTCTAAAGCCATTCACGCAGGGAGCCGTTGCTAGTGGTAGAGCAAATAGGATTTCAGGTTGTATCTACAGAAATATTGAATACACGTCTAAAGAGGTTATAATTTCATTGTACAGGTCACTAGTTAGGCCACATTTGGAATACCGTGTTCAGTCTTGGTCTCCTTACCTTAGGAAAGGCATTGAATTGTAGGATAAAGTTCAGAGAAGGGTTACTAGAATCGTACCTGGGATGGAGGGGTTGTCATACGAGGAAAGGCTGAAATTTCTCAAACTGTTTTCTCTTGAAAAAAGAAGAGTTAGGGGAATCTGTTAAGGTGTTTAATATTGTAAAGAGAATTGATAGTGTTGATGCATCATCTTTTTTCATACTTAACAGTTAGAATAGTAGGACTAGGGGACAGAAATATACATTTTGGCAGGGTAGGGGTCATCTTTAGCTAAGACAGTTTTATTTTTATAACAGGGTGGTTGGTCTTTTGAATAGGTTACTTTCGAATGTTGTGGAGGCAGTAAATTTAAGAGAGTTTAAGAGAAAGCTTGATAAGAATATGAATGATTAGGGCTGGCTTTAAGATTTTATTTATTTATTAATTAATAGTTTTAGTTTAGTGTAGAGTATGGAACAAAAAAAATGGACCAATAGGTCCGATGTTGTTTCAAATCGTTATGTTATGTTATGAAAAGCTAAGCTGTTTAAAATTAAATTAGTTTTTATTTGTATATCTTTCTATGAATGGATTTATGACTTAAATTACCAGCTAATGAGTTGTGTAGAATTTACTTCATTGATTCATAAGTAAAATTTTAGTTTTACCCTGTAGATATTACTTTTCATTTCTTTGTTTATTATTTAATATGAACAGAAGGTAACATGGCAGTTTCCTTATATAAGATAAACAAAATATATGTTCAAAAATCTTAGTTATGTATACCTTTAAACCCAAACTGTTGTTTACCGTCAATACACATGCGCATTTGCGATTGTAAATACTGAAACTTACAAGAAAAATTAGATATTATTAAGATGATTTATTTGCAAATAACTTTTTATTACACGTTGCACGAGCAACTAGGATAATTTAATAATATATGAACATTAATTCACTATTTTAAAGAAAACATATGATAAATTATGGGACCAATATTTGTTAAAGTTATACTCTAACTTAATGTAAATAATCTAATTCGCTGCATTAAAAAATGTTATAAATTTCTCTTTCGCTGTAAACTATTAAGAAAGTTATCTTTTATTTACAGCTGAGCCTAACCCAATAGTCTGTGTGTCTAACTGTGGATCTAAGGATCCAACGTTCGAGTTCCCATTACTGCCAGAAATAAAAAAAAGCTATCTGCACTTTAGGTCCGCAGCTGCATTATAAGAATGATGGTCAAATCCCAATATTCCCTCAGACAGGAAACATCCAAGAATTGGCAATGTTTGCTATTGATTAGCTACCTTCCCTACAGCCTATCTTTCAAAAATAGGTGTATCTACCGCCCTTGAGTAGCTTTGCGCGAGTATCTTAAAAAAACACACATGTTGTCTAATTCAATTTCATAAAGAATTTAAGGTCTTAAAAAAATTAAAGTGTAAGAAAACTGAAAATAAGGTTGTGTAGTAAAGTAAAATGTAACTGCTTAGTTGAAACCATTGAGTTGACTTTTTATTTTGAAAGTATACAAATAAACTTCTTTTTTTCAGAAACTTAGAAGAATACTAAAAAGGAAGAAAGTACTTTGCTGCAACGAATTGCTAACCAGAATATTAATAATATAGATATGGAATGTTGAAAAACAAATGTAGTGGTTCATAACTTCTAAATCACGCTTTATGAAGTAATACATGTTGGTATATTATCGACAGTTTTAATTCAATAGATTCTTTTGAGTTTACTTTCTGATTAAGTATATTTTATTATAATTTACAGATTTTACAGTGAGTAAGATTTGTTTTTCGAACAGTCTCGACATTCTCAAGTAAAAAGGTTTTAATGATAAAGAGCGTTTTACTAAACTTTCTTTACCACTAAAACTGGTATTTTGAGAATGATCACACCAGTGATCGAAACGTCGTACCTGTTATAAAACATATCTTACTTATTGTAAAAGCTGTAACTTGTAATAAAATATAGTTTTAGTATAAATGGTCAATACGTGTGTCTTTAATGAAATATTATGCATGTGTCAACATATTACAGATATATTAGAAAGTTTTATAAACCTTGAAAATTGAATAATTTCAAAATGTATGTTGAATTAATAATATAGACAAATGTTAAGAACAGTGTGTTGTTTTGTATATTTAGACATATTTTTGAATGAATGTAATAATTACATTAAATTGCGTAATAATTAAAGTAGACTGTTTTGTATGTTTTATTGCCCATTTTATTAAATAAAATATTTTAGTTTAGTAAATTTAATATTAAAAAAATCACTATTCTTTCTCTTTCACATTACACATTTCAAGTTTAACCTTTAAATAACAATTAGCATGGCAGTTAGTTATAGACTTGTGTTTTAGATATTCAGGTTACGGCTAAGTTTTTCAATTAAATGCATGGTTACAAAAACTTATTTTTAAGCAGTGTCCACCTTTCCAACTGTACTGTCTTTCTTTATTCGAATATTTATGAATATTTCCATCAATGCTATGAAATGTTTTTTGTTTTTAGTTTTATAGCCTTGCGATGATTATTTGTGCGTGTTTGTATGTTAACTTTTAGTTAATATGACTTTCTTTATATTTTCAGATTTCATTTGCAAAAGATATGAATGGTTTCCGGATCAAGTTCGAAGTACTTTTAAAAAAATTAAAATTCAAGAAGTACAGGAAAAAAGAAAGATTATTTTTTTCTAGTCAAATAAGAAAACCTAAATATAAATATAAGGCCCGGCATGGCCAGGTGGTTAGGGCATTCGACTCGTAATCTAAGGTTCGCGGGTTCGAATCCCGGTACTACCAAACATGCTCGCCCTTTCAGCCGTGGGGGCATTATAATGTCACGGTCAATCCCACTATTCTTCGGTAAAATAGTAGCCCAAGAGTTGGCGGTGGGTGGGGATGACTAGCTGCTTTCCCTCTAGTCTTACACTTCTAAATAAGGAACGCTAGCGTAGATAACCCTCGTGTAGCTATTCAATAATACTTCAAGTTTAATATTTCTGATATTGCTCGTATTATTAGATTTAATTATCCCACGTAAATAATGATTTGAATAGTTGGCTAAAGTGAGAAACAGGAGAATTTCCATACACGTCAATCAATTAGTATGACATAACGAATGCTTGCGCAGATAGCCCTCGTGTAGCTTTGCGCGAAATTCAAAACAAAACAATATAAATAAAGTTAGAATGTATACTAATTTTAAGTATTTGTGTAATGTAAACTATGTTCATTGTAAAATAAATCTTTCCTGTAATAAAGACTCCCTACGTAGATTTCTTATAATAAGCTGTAATTTCCTGATAAAAGTATTCTGGTACGCAATTATGTTTTCGAGAACAGTTTTATAGATGTTTTTCATGGAATATTGTTAGCCTTCTAATTTTTTGTAGAAATGAGTATTTATTTCTATAAATGGGCCCATATTTGTAGTGTGATAAAGCTCTATATTATCCGAGTGATAACACAAAATATTCACTGTTCATTAATCTGTGTGTACGTTATAAGAGTAACAGTCATTTTTTTACCGTTCATGATGAATAGTAGTGTACTTCTGACTAACTTCTTTCCCTCTGGTCAGTAGTTTTCTTATAAATACGAAAATACAAATTTCTATTAATGTGATTGTTTTCTGTAGGATTCCTATGGACTTTTAATGAGATTATCTAAAAACTGGTATGCAGTTGGTACACAGTTACAAATTTAAAAGAGATTCTATCAGCGTTTATCATAGAATGTCTTACTTCACATACTTTTCTATAGAATTGTGTATTAATTTATATAAATTAGTGTTTTTGTAGGTTTTCTAAGGAAATTTTCAAACAACTTCTACAAAAACCGTTTTCCAAATTTTATAGAATTTTCGAAAACGTTCATATAATATCACAACACACTTTTTATATAGATGTATAGATATTATTTTATACTTTTTGTAGAAAGTTCACTTTAGGTTTCTATAAAAAGTCTACAGAATTTCGTTATAATTTCTATTTGCAATTTCAATAAGTGAGCGAAATGGTGTTATTCTCTTATAAAATACAATCCTATATCACTGAAAATTTCCCTGAAATCTTCTCTTCACGTTTTCAGAGTTTTATGTGAAGGAGACAAACTCTCTTGAAAAATTATATACTTCAAACACTTTTTTAACTCTTAAAATTATGTATTATGTTTAATTATCATTATTATTTAAGTGTCAGGCTTAATATTTTAGGATGTGTAGTAATTTCTTTCATTACAGTAACATTTGTTTGGAATAAAACGTTAGATTTTGAAAAACATTAAGTCCGTAAATATGATATAAATGTTGATTAACTAAGTTATAGAATTATTAGACAAGCAGAGCAGTAATAATATTTATCAACATTTCACACCTTATGTAAAACTCAAGAAACGACTCTTCTGCTATTATTTTCACGAGACTAATTAAAATAATCAACTATAGGTGTCAAGCAAAGTTTATAAATAAGGTTAGAATTGTCATGATGCTGCATGGAAATTTCAACTCTTAGCAGAAACGAACGTCTAAAAATTTATTGTAGAATTCACAGTAATCGTTTATTACCTTTATATAAAATTAGATTAATTATTATGAACCTGGAATATAGCTCAACGTAATCTCTACTATATCAAATACGACATCGTAGCAAGTAAGACATGTAATGGTAAGGCCATCTGTGCTACAAGATGTTTTGATAAAGATTTTATAACAACTGAAGCAGGTAGAACGTGGATTGAAAGTTAATTCACAAATGCATCCTCTATCTTGAAGACAGCATTTTCAGAAAACTATTTATCACATAGTCACCAAAAGAGAGAGATTGGACATGTTCCGAACGTCATGATCGTTTAAACATAGGTTCATCGTTTCTCTCCCGCTGAGTACTGTTTATTGTATTTATTATGTTTGATTATATGATTTAATAATAATATGTTGAACCTCTATAGTAAGTCTGAGGGCTTATAACGCTAAAAATCAGGTTTCGATACACATAGTTGGTACAGAGCAGACAACTCAGTGTGTAATTTTGGTCTTAACGACAAACAAACATAACAATGTCGGTTATTAAAGGGAATGCATTTTAAATAGCTATGATAAAATCCCCACATGCTAAAGCTAGAAAGGAAAAATCAAGGATGGTTATCATGGAAAGTCACATATTAAAGTGTAGTTGATGTTGCTATTGCGTTTTACGTGTATTGTGTGTAATGTTCCTTCTTTTGGTAGTGGGCTTAGAAACAGCAACCGCAACACATGTAGCTGTTTCTTTCATAATGGTAGAATTAATCGTTTTCGTTTATGAACGAAGTAGGAAACACTACATGTCCCGAAAAAATTAAGAGAAACTTTTGGATAACAAATGAATTGGATAAGATTTTAAAAATAATGCTGAAATAACAGAGTTTGGTCGATGATGCTCGAAGGTTTATAGGATGCGAATTACTTTGTTATTTTTTTGTAGTAAGCAGTCGTAGAGTCCCTACGACCGTCCATTTTTTAAAATAATTTACAGACAAAATATAGAGTTTAAGGTATATAATATTTAAAACCCAAAGGTGATAGTTTGAGCTATATGATCAGTATGTATACCAGACTTATACTAAATATATTAACTTTAAAAACCACACCAGTAAAAAAACACACATCACTCAAATTATAAAGTTTTTCTTCCACCGTAACTGTCCCTTGAAGTTTAAGGTCATGAGACTGATATAATTTTCCCATTACTACTCAGAAATGTAGAGAAACTCTTACTATCGCATTTAGTTGGGCGAAAAAAAAAAGATCATTTTTCGCTGTCAACTTGACCGTTAAACATACTGTCAGTAGAACCTAATCAATTGGTCCCTAGTTGACAACTTTTCCACCAAATTCGATCGAAATACATCACATAGTTTTGGAAATGTCGCTTATACATATAAACTGAGAGGAAAATACTGAGCCAAACTTAACAGTCGCTAAGTCTGTGGCAGGAGATAGTAATGATATATATATATAAATTACAGTTGTTTACCCGTGTAAGCTTACAAATACCAAACTGCTTTTTCTTGCTTGACGTTATTACCCTAAGAATAGAAAAGTATATATTTAAAATATTAACTAATTCAAGGTAATGAAAATACTAACAGACATGAAGTATAGGTAAATAATAGTCCATTCTGTCATAGAGTACGTTGTATGTTAAAGAAATCTCATTGATGTAAATATCCTCTGTTTATTAAAAAAATCACTTGTGGAGTAAATCTCCATTGATTTTAAATTTGCTATCAGAAAATATAGATTGTCAATACAGACCATATTGCTCCCCAGTGGCACAGCGGTATGTCTGCGGACTTACAACGCTAGAAACGGGTTTCGATACCCGTGGTGGGCAGAGCACAGATAGCCTATTGTGTAGCTTTGTGCTTAACTTCAAACAAACAGACTATATTTGGTGAAAGAAATGTAAATTTTTAGTAGTGGGTTAAAGAAATAACTAATATTAATATTAGTACTTTCTATTTATTTAAAATTTTGAATTTTTGTGTCGGCTTCAATTTTGTTTTAAAATCGCTAGCAGAAAATATATCTTGTTAATTATGGTTATATTTGATTAGTTAAGATAACTTTTAAAGTACACACTTCCTTTGGGGATAAAATACAAGAGATATAACGAATTAGTGCAACATTAAAAGGGTTGCATTACCTGTCCAGCTTTTCAGATTTTAGGGCTAACTTCTTTTCTCCCGTTTTTGCTGTTAAATCTACCGCATTCGTTCTCTGTTTCTATTTTAGTTTTTACTTCTGAAAAGAAACGCTTATTTTTTGGCTAGCTCCTTTTCTCCCGTTTTTGCTGTTAAATCTACCGCATTCGGTCCCTGTTTCCATTTTAGTTTTTAGCTCTGAAAAGAAATGCCTGTTTTTTTCCGAATCTTTGTCAAACCTGACTGATTTTCTTTTTGAAGAACGTATTTCAGAAGAAAATTACATAGTAGAATTCTTTCTTCAAGTAGGAAAATGCTGCGAACGAGCATGATGCGTAATTGGACATGCGCTCGCAAGGGATTATGGGCTTTATTTCTTCTGTTTTTGGTTTATTCAAATTGAAACAGAACAACATCTATCAGAGAGTTATTTTCTAATGCTTACAGATATGTTATTCAAAGATCTCAGATGAGAGAAACTATTTGTTTATTCTCTTCATTCAATTCTACCTAGTTTATAAAAGGGTTATTCTTATAGCCCAATTACTTTACGACCAACAAACATAATAAGTACTGAGAAACTAGTCATCATTTCTCACGGCCCCCTAGTGACACGGCGGCATGTCAGCGGACTTACACCGCTAGAAACCGGGTTTCGATACCCGTGGTGGACAGAGCAGGGATAGGCCTTGGTGTAGCTTTGTGCTTAATAACAACAACACTTCTCAGGTGATCCTAATTGCTTTCTAATATTCATGATAATAATTCATAAAATGTAGGTGTAAGTTAATATGCCCAGTTTCATACAGTTACTTTAAGAATTCCAATGATCTGAAAGTGCTGTCCAAGCCGGCGCCCATTTTATGACGGTTGAAAACATGTCACAGGCTGCTAGAGAGGGAGGAAGAATATCTTGATTTCTTCAACTGTATCCATTCCATTTCGAGCAACATGAGGTCTGCGGTATCATGATAAAGGAAAAAAAATATTTCTTTTTGGCACTAGAATTCAGTGTCGTATTTAGTGTAATCGCACAGCTGTTTTGACATTCTTTCATTAAGCATATGTTCGAAACAATTTTTAAAATAATGCCACTTGCAGTTGCCATTTTATATTTGTATTGCTCATCAGCGATCGTGAAAACAAACGCAGCACATGAACCCGTTGTTGTTGTTTTAGTGCAAAGCGACACAATACGCTATCTGCACTCTGACTACCGAAGGGAATTGAAACCCGGATTTTAGCGTTGTAAGTCCGTAAGCTTACCGCCAACTCAGAGGGGAACATCCACTATCAAAGTAAAAATAAATATTGACCGAGTAACGCTATTAATCACTGGCCACAGCTTACACTCAACATGTGTGAAAGAAAATTCCATTTATTTCTGAACACCCGTTGTATAACATTTTCCGTATTCACTTGTCTTCTCAAAGTTACATCCAACTCTGGATTTTTGTACGTCCGTACAATCATTGATTACACATTATCTGTACATTTTTTGTCTTACTTGTTGTTTAAATGCTACTAATATTATTTGTTTCATAAGTACATTTGTAGATGTTTTTAAGAAACTTAAATCATATTATACACTCAGATATGTACCTAGCATATCGAAAAATATATCATTGTGAGCTAAATATTTGTAATTCTTTTCCTCGTCTTAAAATTGAAAAGGATTTTAAATTTCAATATTTGTAAAACTTATAAACGTGAGCTGATTTTTAGTTACATCGTGTTTTTGTCGCAATGGGGCTGTTACATACTGAAGCGAACAAGTTTTATTAATACAAAGGAAAATGTGATTTTGGTGTCGTGTGTCCATATGACAGTTTGTATTTCAAAGAATTACATTTACATATCAATGTTTGTTTGTTGGTGTTTTTTTTGAATGAATTGCATATTTTGTATGTAAACGCTAAGTCATTTTCTTCACAGTTCTACTTTGAATGCTTTGACTTTCAGAGTGAAAACCCTAAATTTAACATACTCATCTGCCTTTAAAATTGAGATATTGTGACACCTCTAAAAGCGTTCAGTCGATTTCCTCTTTTACAAATGCGTTATTTTCTAAATGGAAAATTACGTCATGAGATGTTCAAGTTACAGTTATCGTTTTCACTTTCGAAATACTTCTATTGAATTTATCTCAAGTAATATTTCTTTCACGCATAAATCTATACGAAAGCTATATTGAAATCTGCAACAATGTATACAGTAAGAAATTTGTATATATATAATAGTTTGTAAGACAAATATACTGGCATAATGTTATGTAGTCAAGTCTCATCCAATTAGTAGCTGAATTATTAGGAATTCGGGAATAAAAGTGAACTTTTAAACATAACTAATAAAATAAAAAAAATGTAATATGAAGATACTGGATCATGACAAATTGGAGATCAAAAAATATCCTGGCATATTATAGAAGTTGAATAAGTATTACAAATTAGAAATATCTTCACTACTAGCCAAGGAAACTTAACTATGAAACTTCGCTTGATAAACCTAACTCAAGAGGCTTTGTCATGCGCCATATGTTGCTGTATTACTAGGTTTTGTCGTGCTCCATATGCAGCTATATTACTAAGCTTTGTCATGCGCCGTATGTTGATGTATTACTAAGTTTTGTTGTGCCCCACATGTAGCTGTATTACTAAGCTTTGTGCTTTGGTTTGAAATGTGTTAGTGTAAACTTGGTAATTTACTTAGGGTACTTTTTGATTAATTGGTTGGGTTGGAAATTTCCTTTCTATATTCTTGATTTGAAGTAAATTTTATGTTTTATCTATAAAAAATGAAATTTTTACTTGTAATTTTTTACCACTATTATGTATAAAATTAAAATATTATTTAGTAACACATTCATTTACGTATTATCGAAAAATACAAATTAGCGGAATTTTATTTTTTACTTTTTTCCTTTAAGTTTGGATTAGGTTTGAATATACAAATGCACTATATTAATTGGTTAATAATGAAAAAAATATATTTATTGTATATTTATATATATTATTTCCTGAGCGTAAAACGATACAATGGGATATTTGTGGTGTACCCACTTGAAATATCGAAACCCGAGGTTTAATGTTATAAACTATTAGACTTATCGCTGAGCCATCGCTTATCGCTTGTCGTGTATAAAATCGTTTCTCAATAAAAGACAATATATAAAGTCTTCTTATTTGCCTTACTCATTTTGAAAAATGAGCGCCAGGTTCAATAAGTATTAAATTCCTAATCTTCAGTTATATTTATTGCACTCTGAACGTTGAAGATAGGTGCAAAGTATTATGGATTCAAAGAAGTTATAAGTTAAGTTATGAATCTCTCAATAAACAAAATCAACCGCAAGATGTATGCTTACCTCAGCAGGCGATAAAAATAACCTGTTTTTGAAGCATTTACTAGCGGCTTTACTTAAAAAAGAGAACAATGAAAAATGTTAAGTATCGAAATGAAAAAACGCTGAACAACCTGGTACAAGTAAAAGCGTTTGATCCTATAACGTTTCCAAAACAAAGAATAGAAATTTTATTATTTTTCTATAGGTATGTAAATACTGTATTCGTATCAATCAGTAATGCGAATAGAATTAAATTTGATTAATCTCCCCATCTGATGTAACGTTGGTAAAAATCAGGGTTATTTTCTTATATATATAATCCAGTGTGTTTAAATTATTCGTCATATTTACCATACTTAGCTCTAATTTTTGAGCATGTTACTTTTGTCTTCATGGTGCATTTCAAACAATCGAAAATATAATATAATATAATATTTAATAATATAATTTTATCTGATCGGTTACTCTTGTCGCTGTATCGGTAAAGTTGTTTCACACCAAAAACTAGAAATTCACAAATTTCATTCCTTTAGTTGAGTTAAATGTTTATATTTTTACCTCAACTCAAATGATACAGAAGTAACTTATCAACTGTTAAGCGAAAGTTTTAGAATAAATTCAAAAAATTTTATTTAAATTTTCAAGAATTAAAGTTTTTCTTGCAACTTGCTGAAATATACAAATAGTATAAGTTTAACCCCTAATATTTGCGATGATAAGTTTTATCAGGTATTTTCAAGAATGTTCTATTTATGTAAAAAAAAGGATCTTGATATTTGTATATAAATGAACATTTTTTTTCAGTTAAGTTTAATATCCTCGTACGTTTAATCTGAAGCTCCAATAAATTAATGCTACAAAATTATGAATTGTTTATTTTTCCTATATATTTTTTTCTATAAGAAATGCCCTCTCTCCAGTGGCACAGCGGTATGTCTGCAAATTTACAACGCTAGAACCGGTTTCGAAACCCATGGTGGGCAAAGCACAGATAGCCCTATAAGAAATTGTTCTTTCATTCCCAAAAAGTTACCAACACGATAATTGTCTTTAGGGATCGAAGGATTATGTAGTTACCATAACTTAAGTTTTGTCTTCTATAATTCAAATGAAATTAAAATTATAAACTTTATATTTGTTTTTGTACAATTAATCTTAAAACTAGGCTAAACTTTGTTCAAACTTTTTACAGGTTTCTGCTCTCGCAATATTTTATAAAACGGCAAAATAATTTCAATCCTAAGTTCATCAAATTGAAATAACATTTTTGTCAACTAAATAGTACTTTAGGTCTCCCTAATATACCGCTTCAAGTATAAATCGCAAGTTAATCACAAGGAATGAAACCCATCGTCATTCGCTTCTGATCCTTCAGTGGGACCGTATGGTTAAGCTGATTCACAAGTTTTATCCAGACAACGTTTAGATTCAGTTTCATTGTCACGAATCTTCCCCCGTTTTTTAGCAAAGTATTTCGAAGACCAAATTGAGCAAACAACGTTTGCTGTAATTATTATGTATTTTTGCCGTTGTTATCAAATTGTATTGCGTTAGATATGGCTCTGTGTTTATCGTTAGTGTTTTGTTAATGTACATTCACTTGAGGTAACAAATATATATCTTCTTGTTTGATAAGGAAAAGTATAATATGAATAATAGACTTCCAACAGTTCTATCAAGACTTCTTGAACCTATGTGTTTTTTAACATCATGAATATGAATAACAGAGATATAGTTATATTTTTGTGCAGCATTTCGCATTTGTATCATCAAAAACAGTGGTTCTCAACATGGGCCATATGGCTCCCAGGGGGCCACCCAATGTTTCTAAGGGACCATACGTGAATGACGGAAAATTAGGGGCCACGGTAGATTCTGAGAGGGCCACCAAAACTTTTGCTCGAACAATATATTTCAACAGCCCAAGATAGATTCAAACGTGACAAACATTATTTCTGGATAAGTAGTGAAATATCTAATACGTTTCCACAGCTCTGGGAGAAGGCAAAGTTGTATTTTATTGCTTTTCCCACATCTTATCTGGTTGAATCTGGTTTTAGTCGGGTGACTTATTTGCTATCAAAATTACGTAACCGTCTTACACACTGCAACCGGACATTCAAAAACTTTCAAGTGTTCATCAGACCCAAGGATC
>NW_013665652.1:453946-500001 GCF_000517525.1 Limulus polyphemus | reverse complement strand
ACAAGAACGTCGAATCTGAATCACTTGAAAAAAACATGGGGGTGCTTAACTTTTTTCCAGGTGTATATTTTCTGCGTATTTTCTAATTTGAAATAACACAACTATCTTACACAAGACTTATAGTTAATTAATCACAATAGTTTATATTCCTAATGTGAATAAAATGAGAAATACGAAGCAAATAAACACTGGAAATACTACAAATGTATTTGCTCTTATTCAAAAGTCAATATCGTTTACGTTGTGTTATACTGATTTAATACTAAACCGTGAAAATGTACATGCAGTTTTAATTCTTACAAACAATCAATACCAAAAATGCTGTTAAAATCAAAATCAAGATATAAGTCGAGTTTATTAATGGTGTTAATGCCTGCGCACGCTATAGGGGGTGCAAGTTACTTAAGCATAAATTATCTTATTCATCGTTGTGGATATTATGTTTCCTGAGAAATCTGAGGAAACATCACGTTAAACTTTAAACATTTAGTCATGATATTTCTTAGATAGTACATTACATACTTCAGCTAAATGTCATTTATGCATGACAGTGATCCTGAGTGTAATCTAGAAGTAGCATTTGAGATGGTTGCTAAGGTCTAACCTACTAACATCCATTTCTACATTTAATTGAATTGTAGAATTCCTTTAGCAAGTTTGAAAGGCAGAGTTGAATAGCTTGTTTGTTTGTTTGTATTTCAAGCAAAGCTACTCGAGGGCTATCTTTGTTGACCGTCGCTAATTTTGATATGATAGATTAGATCTAATATTTATCAACGAATAGTGAAACTAGTTGTAAAGTTACAACGCTCTCACTGTTTAAAAGATGAGCATGTTTTGCGACCATTACCCGAATAGTTAGCGTCTCGTTACCAAAGAAATGATCACGTTCCGCACTTTGGGTGGGTGAGTGCGTTATAAAGGTGATAGTCAAATCCAATTATGCGGTAAGACAAGAGCAGCTCAAGATCTGGTGATGAAAACTGTTGAGTAGCCAGCTACTTTCCTTCTAATATATCAGTTCAAAATTATAGACGACTAGCGCAAGTAGTCCTTGATAGCTTTGTGAATATCCGAAAAGCAAAAACGTAACTATCCAAATATGAGATTAGTCTGAAGCCACCGGAAATATACTAGCAGCCATACTGCGGATATGAAAAGAGAATTTTTTCAGTATAGCATTGTGTGACTTGAACTGACTACACAGAAGAGCATAAAAGGGAAGAGTAACAATAATATAATGTCTTCGTGTGCTGCACTCAACTGTACAAATCACTAGAAAAATGATCATATTTCACAAGTTGATCTAATTAAAATAATCTAAATTTCTATAAACAAGTCTAGATTTACAATCTGTTAGTTTAGTTTATATTGAGACAAGACAACCATAAGTGCTATGGTCACATGGGTTGATTTTAGTATATCTAATGAGATAACATTCTCTTAATATCGTAAAGTGGGTGTAATGAAGCTAACATATACAGTTTTTAGTCTTACATAAGTTACTACATTTTTTTAGGCCCATTCACATTGAAACGTGAGAGAGCCTAATGTGAGAAGACTCATTACGATATATTGAAAGAGTGCTTATAAAGTTTATCTGCTGAGTTTTAACATGGCTTATTTATTGTAGCAAAAAATAAATTTATAGAAGGCTTTAATCAGAATTGTAGTATATATCTAACAATAAGTTCATACTATTTGGTACTGATAGTAGTGTTGTTATACAGAGGCCCGAATACGTTATATTATAACGAGTTTGAACAAATAAATCAGGAAGTCATATGACAACCACATTCGATACGAAGTCGTGTTGGAACTGCAGCTATCAGAACATTTTTACATTGCTTAGCGTTTCGTAGGTAGTGTGATATCTCCGAAAACTGATCGCCTTTGGGAAGGGTATGCAACAATCATTCACATGCAAAATATTCATACACTCAGATCATAAAGATACGGGAATATCAATTATACTTAATAGAATTCGAAAACAAAGAAATATGGATCAACAGAAAGAGACCTGCAACTAATATTACCCCAGCCATGGTAAGCACAGTGCCAACTTGTAACAGGTGAGAATCTATGGACACTAAGGTCAGTGGTAAAACTTCTCGCAGACAATAGTACACAATATAGTCTAGAAGAATCTTCATCTGGCAACGCCACACTAATAGTTACTCCACGACATATTAGTTCAACTGTTCTATACTTCAAGTATCTGGAAAATGAAAGAGCTATTCATTATATTCTATAAGAAGACATACCAGTCGAGTCGCTGAATCCGATAACAATGGGTGTTGTGCAATCAGGACATTGAAATGGGTATTGGTAAACCTATGTCCTAATACGGAGCCTTTTGCAATGGAAACTACGCTGCAGGTTTATTGTTAAGATGAATTGTCTTCAGTTAGAATAAGATCGGATGTGGCGACATAGACTCTAACCACGTGGTGATGCTTCACAAACATTGTTTTAATATAACATAATCGACCTATGTTTCTTTGTTTATTATTTATTTAATTCTTTCTAAGTATTCTCAGTAAATCATAGATTTAAGATGATCTATCTATCTTATAGATTTATATGATAAATAAAAAAATAATTAGCTTAATATTTTAATTTTTACACTACTTAACTTCCCACTCTCCCCTTTCCTAAAAATGTGTTTATTTTATAAGCGATTTTTTCTCATTCAAAAAAAATGCCAAGTCATGCTCTTTTGCAACTCCCTGTACAGCGGCGAAGTCGACAACACTTGAGTAGCCTTGCGCGATACACTAAAATATCGAAATATATGGTTGAATAACTGAACTTAAAGTTTCTAGTCATGTGAATGTTATCTTAGACGTCTATCACTATGATAATAATTCTGAGTTTCGTTTACAACCGGTATTTCAGATGGTTACTGCTGTCTTGTCTAATTAATGAGCTGCAGTAATGAACTAAAAGCTTTCTAGTCAATCTGTGGCAGAATTAATGTAGGGACGTAAAACGCTAATTTTCACGTATTTCTGGTTTAAATCCTGTAAACTAGAGCCTAAAAGGAATGTGAGCTAAAAGTTTACAACGTAAAGTGCTGTATCATTATATATTTTGTATGTCTAATTAAAGTTTATATATTAACGAAGTTTTTAGGCTTAATTCTTATTTAAATCAAAAATATGTCAATTTGTGCAACCTATTTTATTTCTATTTTTCTGTTTCTTAATATCTTCAATTGATCACAAAATCGCAAATCGTATTATATATTCTACATTTATTTATACACTAAAAATAATATTCTTTCTCTCGTTGTATACAAAATATTTTACACTAAAAAAATCATGTATGTTAAATCTTCAGATTTTTATTCTGAAAACATAAGCATATATATATGTGTGTGTGTGTGCAGTTAAAATCTTTAATAAATAGGATTTGTTACGTCACTACATGCGTTCAGAAAAGATCTATTTTTACTCACAAAAAAAAATACAATACAAGTTGTTGCTGCCGCATTTAATATTCAGAGTATAGGCTGAAAAAATCACGCAATTTACATGTATACGGGGAAGTGAAGAATGGCAGTGAAGGTGTCTCCCTAACAAACGTTTCTTAAATCTTCTGACTCCTATCACAAACCTAAATATTTCCTGTTCCAAGTATTTCTAGGATTAAAGTCTCCATTTGTTTTCATTGTCATAAAGAAGCTCTTGTTCATTAGATGGGTTTGCAAAGTTGAATGTAAATAAATACAACTTTCTATTTTTACTTCATTTAAGTTTATAAGCTGAATTTTAAAGTCTTTACTGGAAACGCATTATATGTAACTATTCATAAGAGAACTGAAGAACTGATTTGTGTAACTTTCGATTTCTACATATTTATGGTAATTTTGACTAAAGATATAAGCTTCAACAATAAAACTAACATAAATAGAGCAATTAAGGTGTCAAAAATATTAATTGAACTGTAAACCTTATTAACTTTAAACGCTCAGTGAATTACTACATTTTTCACTGGTTAAATTAATCTTTTATGTTGCGTTAAAAATGTTACTCATTCTATATGTAGAGAATTAGTGTTACCAATTTTAACCGTATTTCTAACATGAGTATTACATATTAGCAGAGCCACTAATAACGTTAAGAATTCCTGAAACAATATTCCGAAAGCAAAGAGAAAATGTTGGTTTACTGTTACGCTTTCACTTTGAATTGATAACAATGTTTCGGAGCATTTTGCACAATGCCTTGAATTCTCAGATTTATGTTGGTTTGTGTCACTTCTTCTAGGATCAGTGGGAGTTCAGCAGCACTTTATCGAAAAACCTCAAGACACGGAAGTAGTTCAAGGTCTGACAGGAATACTTCGTTGCCAAGTTGGCAATCTTCAAGGTGCAGTCCAGTGGAGTAAGGATGGTTTCCTATTAGGTAGGAGTAAATGTCTTTTTATTGCTTACATTAACATATTCAGGGGGCTGAATATAACGTTGCGGTGAAACGGAAGGTATCACAACTACATTTTCACATTGAGTGGCGTAGAGAAGGTAGTTGGACGCCACCGAAAATTGATTGCTTTTGGGATGGTTATGTAACAAACTGTCCGACGTTTCATGCACTTTGACCATAAAGATGTGTTAAGATCGGGATTTATAATTTCCAAGACAGGGATATTCCTTGTACTCAATGACATTGGAAAAGAAATGAATATGGATCAACTTGGGGCACAAGAGACCTATAACTAGCCGTACCCCAGTGGTAGTAGGCAAAGTGTATTGTCTTGTAAGAGATAAGAATCCAGGAATACAAATTTCTGTGAGAAGAGCCGTTCATGTGTCCTAGGCAACACTAGACCATATTGTGAAAAACCCATTACTGTGTTGTTTCATTCCAACAAGAGGGCACTACTTGTTCTGTACAAATTTGTGTAGCCAATATACTCGCAGACTTTGTGCTAAGAGTTATCTGCAAATCACCTCTGTAGTTTTTTGACACGATACATCCTAATTTATCCGGCTGTTGACTAATATCATCACATACCCGCTAAATATTTTTTTTTGCTATAAATTCAACAATATTTGCATACTCTAGGCATTAGGTAGCTTACAACAATTGAAATATATTAGAACAACTAGCCTCCTAAGTGGCACAGCGGTATGTCTGCAGACTTACAACGCTAGAAACCGGGTTTCGAATTCACGTGGTGGGCAGAGCATAGATAGCCCACTGTGTAGTTTTGTGCTTAAAATGACGAATGGAAGCATAACTTACTTACGCATGGTTTTTAAGGGAAAATGTGATGAAAAATAACCAAACAGCTTTAATTTTATATTTGAATTACACATATAATTGTTTATATAGTCCAGAATTCTTGTCTGTTTAATAGGTATTATAAGCCACAATTATCCTCAATGACTACGCAAACAGCTAATGTGTAATATACAGACATATCTCTATTTGGTAAAACCTGGCTAAACATACTGTTAATTACAACAATCAATATTTTTCATTTTATCTACTTAAAATTTATTTGGGAATCTTTATACATTCAAGCCCCCCCCCCCAGTAGTACAGCGGTATGTCTGCGGAACGCTAGACTCCGGGTGGGCAGAGCACAGATAGCCCAATGTGTAGCTTTGTGCTTAACTTCAAACAAACAAACAAACAAATTATACATGCATAAAATGTCAAATGAAAGACATTGTCAATTAATTTTTCAAAATATGTTTTTCATAGTATATTTTCCTGAGTAGAAACACTATAAAACAACAGTTTATCTTATATGGAAGATTTTATGTCTAAACCATGATGAATATAAATTCTAACAAAAATAACAAATTGGACTACAATGGAAGATGTTTTTTGTCATTACCACTATGCCACTGGTAGATTTTGAGATTTTCTTGCTACAGTTGTGTTACTTTTGATTCTTACTACTGATTCTTTATAGAGAGGGGGAGTCCTCTTCCACCCAACAGCCCATGAAAACAGTCCACCCAGTATAAGTATAATCTATCACATAATCATCAATCAGGAAGGTAAAAATTAAAATAAGCTACATTTTACATAACCATTGCATACTTTAGAAACCTGTTGTATACTGTTGACGTCATTCAATAGTCCTACGTATCCTGATACCACCAATAATTTGCTTAAAATAAATAAAATTGACACAAAGCAAATATGAAATATCCAAGTACCAAAATACATCTATCTATATATATAAAGACGAAATGTGTGTTTGTTTGTACCCTAACTCCTTCGAATGTCCTAAGATGGTTAAAACTGAACTTAACCCTATTTCTATTTTTTAAAGCCTGTTGGTTAACTACTCCCAGCTGTTGGGTCAATCTGAAACAATCTTGGAAGGTTGGCACTTTAGACAACGTTGAATATTCTAAAGGGATTCAAGGTCAAAGTAAAAGAGTTGCTAGATTGTTTCTCAAACAATTGTTTTTTTCATGTTCATTGAGATGTAGCGTGTTCAAGGGTGAGATCAACTCAAAGTATTTATTTGTTGGTAATGGGAAGCAAACTGCAAATGTTTATGAAGAAGCTTTGTTATAATTTTGAAATTTTAAAATAAAGTTTATGTTCAAGTTATTACTTTGAAATATATGATTGCTGTTAAACTTACATTCTTTAAAATTAAGTTTAAACATTCCCCGTCAGTTGACGGGTATTTCAGTTTGTTTAAAATTCAGTCAACCTATTTATAAGGTAAGTATGCTTCAAATAATATAATATTTATTATTAATACACAGCACATATTATAATGTTAACAATAATAATACTAATTCCATCTTTGGGGTTTCAATTTTTCTTTTTCCAATCAAAACTTAGTGTCCATAAAATATTTCAAACCCAGTAATTTTGTTGTCAACTATGTATATTTTTATGATATTTCATTACTTAATTAGCTCTAAGATTAGCTTTAGTATTGTATATTTATGTTTTTATTTCCATAATATTGACAACTTGACCAACTATTGAGCCAGTTACCTGCAGCTCAAAAGGGAACAGTATTAAAGCTATGAATTTTTCATCTGACCAGTCAACAACAGCTATATTCATGTAGAACTAACATAGTCACAGTCAAGGCTGCTGGAAAGACCAATAAAGCCTTTGTTAATTATCTACAATTCATAAAAAATCCAATTATAGAACTTTTATGCATTGTTATATGCATCTCTATTCAATCAAGTAGGAACTCACTCAACCCTTTGCACGTGTCAGATTGGATAAATACCAGCAATGTGCTACAACATGGTTGAATATACATGGTTCTAATCGATACTTTGTTGAATCATTCCAACAGCATTTGTCAAATACATTTGATGACATCTCTAGTGACGCAGGGTTTCACCCAACATCTTGTAGGCGTTTTAAAAAGCGCATAGAAAGTGCAAGAAAACGTTTTATTCATTGATCAATATTACAAGATAAACAATTTGATTCTTCTAGCACCAATTCCATGACTTTTCTAGACATAGAAAGAAACTTCGATTAAGATATGGAATCGGTGCTAGAAGAGGTAAATTGTCTATCCTCTTGTTGCTCTTGTAATATTCATTACTGTGTAAGCGTTTTCATACACTTTCTATGCGCTTTCTGTGTACAAAACGCCTACAACATATTGGGTTAAACCCTGCTTCAAGGAATGTCATAAAATTCATTTAGAATGAATCAGCAACATATTGATCAAAACCACGTATGTTCAACAATGGTTAGCACATTGCGTGAATTTATCCAATCCGGCATGTCTAAAGAGTTGAGTGCACTCTTTAATTGAGACTAAATGCATATAAAAATGCATACTACTTCTATAATTGGATTTCTTGTGAATCTTAGGTGATTGACAAAAGCTTTCTTTGTTTTCCTCAGCGTCTCGGAATGTGACTGTGTTAGTTCTACATGAATACAGCAATTGTTGATTTGTCAAATGAAAATTTCATATTGTCCCCTTTTTATGAGCAGCAGCTCAATAGCACAATAGCTGTTTAAGTTACCAATTCTATGGAAGTTAAAACATAAAAAGGAAAAACAAAGATTTAATAGACAATACTAAAGTCACGGAAAAGGTAATCTTAAAGCTATCTAAGCAATGTTATTACATGAAAATACACGTACTTAACAAAACAATTACTGTGCTTTAAAATATTCCATGAATATTAAGTTAGGAAGCGACGATTTGTAACATCAAAGAGAAAGTGTAAGAATTAAGATTGATGTGGTATGGGCATGCGCAAAGGATGGGTTAGAACAATTTGGTAACATGGGCAACAGAGAGAGAAAAGTGAAAAGCAAGAGAAGGAGACTGGGGAAGAGATGGGAGGATTGTATTAAAGAGGACAATAATCAAGTAGACCTCCATGTGGTGAGCGATAGATTTAAATGGCGAAGTATCACGAGACACCCCGACCCCATATGAAGGGATTAAAGGGAGAAGAAAAGGTTAAGTTGTGTTGATAGGAAAACCCCGACCCCATATGAAGGGATTAAAGGGAGAAGAAAAGGTTAAGTTGTGTTGATAGGAAAACGTTTTCCTTGCTAGAGACAAGTTTCACTCAGTGACTAGTTTGATAAAGAAAACCTGAACTGGTGCATATCTAAAAAAAATCACATCATTTGAAGCATAATTACCTTATAACTAGGTTGAATTTATTTTTAATGTATTTTGGTACTTGGATATTTTATATATGCTTTATGTTCACTTTATCTCTCTTAAGCTGAGTGTTCGTGGTATCAGGAGACGTGAGGCTCTTTGATGATGTCAACAATATGCGACAATATGGTCATGTAAAATATAGCTTATTTTATCTTATTTTTCCTATCAAGTTGATGATTATGTGATAGATTAAACATTTATACTTGGTGGACTATTTTCATACGCTGGAGCAGTGGTGTGCAGGTTTTTCTATGACGTCTTCATTTCTAAGCATGCGTTTTGTTGCGCCCCTCGTATAAGCTCTTTGTGTATACACTGTGCGCATATCTTCCAATCTTAGGTGTTGTTACTATATTACTTAATAGTTGTAATATTTGCACGGTAGTTCTTACAACTTCTTTATTTTTTAAGTTTGTACTTTCGGATGTAATCTAAATGCTCCTATAGTCGTAATTGCGCGCTTTTACTAACGACTCTTCGCACTTCCCTTGGGGGCATGCCGCACAGTTTATTTGCTATGGGGCTGGAGGGCAAAAGCGGAGGACTCCTTCCCTATAAAAAGTTAGTAGTAGGAAACAAAAGCAACACAGTTGTAACGAGTAAGCAAATCTCGAGTCTATCAGTCTCATAGCTGTAATGACAAAAATACCTTTTATTGTAATTCCATTTGTTCTTTCCGTTAGAATTGAAATTCAGTGTGGTTTAAACACCAAGTCTTTCATATAAGAGAAGTTGTGTATAAAATGTTGTTGTGTTACACAGTTTTCACTGAAGAAAATATTAAGTATTCTATGAAAACACACGCATCTATAAATATATTTGAAAGAGTTAATTGAAAATTATATTCCTTTGCCATTTTATACTTTTGGAAAGATATTTAAATATATATTCCATGTAGTTAAAATGAAAAATATGCATTGCTATAATAAACAGTATGTTCTGCCGATGATTGATAAGGCAGGATGATGCGGTGGTGTTTTGCCCCTAAGTTTTAGCAAACTAGAGTTATGGCTTTATATCATCTTTTGCATAATCACTCAGAATAATTTTATTATTTAATATACAAATCAAATGGGCAATAATTAATGATTCTATAAACAATTGTTTGTGTAATTCGAAGATTAAACTTAAGGATCTTTGGTTATTTTTCAAACATTTTCCGCGAAAAATCAAACGAAAGTGGGGTTATGCTTTCATTTATTGTTCCAATAGTTTCCCTGATAAATTTTAATTCATTTTCAGCCAATGTATACTAAGATTATGTTTCTCTGTGTATGGTATGTGCTGTCTCCAACGGGGAATTTAACTCCGGATTTTAGCGATGGAAATCCCTAAACTTGCCGTTGTTCCACCGAGGGACCCCAGATTATGCAAATATTATTGTAATTAAAGCCAAAATTCTTTAACAGGTATGTGACGACATTACTCAACAACTTTGGATGTGCCGTGAGAAAAACTTCGGAATTTTTTCAAGAGAGTTTTTAACACACGCTCTGTGAGGATGTTGACTGCATAAATCTACACTAAATAAGTAATACTTCTTTTGTTGGAATGGAACTCATTTTCTAGACACGTATTTCATTTCAACATATGACCTATAAGCAACATAATCAAGAAGTATCTCCGTCTGAAAAAAAAAGCGAGACATAAGTCACGTGTGCACAAGTTTCTTCTACCACATATCCATTCACGTTCAATCATCGCATACCTCTGGAAGCTGGAGGATGAAACGGATATTCATGCTATTCCACACAAAGAATTACTGGTCAGTTTGCCCCACGTAGCACCTTAAGATTTTTGTGCGATCAGACTGTTAAAACGGGCGCTAGAAAACCATCATTCTCTTAAAGCTATGTGGATTATGGAAAACACGCAGGGAGGAGTGGTGTGCCTTGCACACGACAGATTTACGCAGGCGTCTTTTGCAATGGAAATACGCTAAATGGCTAATGTCAAGCTGCGCTGTCGTCAGATATAGCATTTTCCGGTCATAACGACAAGGACTGTAAAGACATGATGAGGCTGCAACATCGATCTGATAAAATGTACTCAACCTTACATATATATAAGAGCACCATCGAAATTTAAATGGCATATTGTTCAACACTTGAGATAAATTAGAGTTTTAGTTTCATGACACTGTAAAAGTTTAAAGACGAAGAATAGTTTCTTTTTCAAAAACGCACATATTATTAGGCGAAAATATCCAACAAATAGTACGTGAAAAAATATGAGAAGAATACCTAATTCCGATCGATGTCTAGTAGTGTTATGTTAATATAAATATATCATATTGTTTTCTCATCTTTTGTACGAAGGTTTCATAGGAGTCACACTACTAAATAAGAATACAAAGAAAGTGATGCAATTTTGTTAACGAACACCAAGTAATTTTGTGGCACAGTTGTGAGACGAATATATGTTTATTCGGTAAATTGAAATTATATTTACTGAGAACTAATTGTAGTTTATAAGAACTGTGTTCCAGGAATCGTGCCACCATTGAAATTACTTTCTCGATTGTCAGCGATGATATATCTGTTTGCCAGGACTGTCCCCCCATTGCCACAGCGGTAAGTCTCTGGACTTATGACGCTAAAAGTTAGATTTCGATACCCGTGGTGGGCTCAACACAAATAGCTCATTGTATAGATTTACGCTTAACACCAAACAAATAGCCATGATTATGCATTCTCCACCGTCACCGTAACTCCGATGAAAGTTTAGGCGTGTGACTTGACGCTTCATTTTGATGTTGCCCTTGCCTTACCTTCTCTATGTCCAGGAATATTTTGTGCAGGAATTTAATCTTGCTTTCTATTTATTGCTCTCAGAACTTTCTCGCACTTATAAACGTAGATCATCTTTGCTTTAATGTGCACTCTGTGAAGTTTACGTTTTCCATAAAAGGAAACCATAAAACCTAACAAAAAGACATTTTTACGTTATCTGCACCATATTGGAGAGCACTTATTGCATCGTGGTCAGTCTCAAATCGCCATTTTCTTGTTGTTGCTCACGGATACCGAGGCCTCAACCAATGCTGCAAAAACGTTCATCATTCACGTGAAGGGCAGAGTGAGGCCCAGGGTTAACATGTCGAACTGTAGGTCTGAGGTTCCGTGGTTCGAGTCTGGTTTTCATCGAAATAAGAAAGAAATCGCTACATACTTTGGAGTCGTGGTTGCGTAATAAGACTAACAATAAAATCCTAATTTTTGGTCTCATAAGAGTAGCCCCCCAGTGGCACAGTGGTATGTCTGCGGACTTACAACACCATAATCCGGGTTTCGATACCTGTGGTGGGCAGAGCACAGATAGCCCATTGTGTAGCTTTGTGATTAATTACAAACAAACAAACCTCACAAGAGTTGGTGAAGGTGGTGCTGATAGATTGCCTTTCCCCTAGTAAGTCGCTTCCATAGTGATGTTGGGTTAATGTACGACCAGCCTGTATCATTAGAATTGTTAACTGCAGATCCATGTTTATTGGAATGTTGTTTAAGTGGTTAATACATCCTCATATGAATGTGCTGATTTTCCTTTGTCTATATTAATCGTTATGCTGTTGATATTTGTTTTTACATCTTTTTGGTTATCTGAAAACCTTACTGGGAAAGAGCTGTGACACATCCTCCATGAACTCCTGGAAGTACTGCACTATTCAATAAACGGAATGTCACCATGTACCAAATACGTATGTGATAAACATGTCGCCTGTGGCAACACGATTCGCTTCTGCGGCGACACACACACCACTACGCTGCTATTATTTTAGCGCAAACCTACACAATGGGCTATGTGCGCTCTGTCCACCGCGGTGAATCGATCCCCCTATTTTAGCGTTGTAACTCCGTAAACTTAAGCTGACCCGCCGGCAAACAACACACTACTGTATTGGCAAATTCAAACTGTTTTTATAATATGAGATTCACCTTCCATACGGTTAATTGTATCAATTTCTCATACAAAGATGTCTACAAAGCTGCTTGTGGATCATTCCCTTCATATTAAATATTGGTTAAATTACTTTCCTTTTGAAAGTAAAGATATGGATTTAAAATTGGTTAAAATATCATGTAATTGTTTTGAACTGGTATATATATATATACTATGTATCTTATTTTGTATTAACAGAATATAAATCATTAAGTCTACTCTTTGTTTGCTCCAAAATTAATGTTTTAAATTATTGAGCGATACATTAATATTCATCATATGTTCAGTCAGAAATATCTCTTCTTGTAAATAACTTTGCTGGTTTCGTTTTCAATGGCTGATGGCTCAAAGTAGTGTTAATGAAGCATTGTTGTGTATCAACATCATGAAACACTGGCTCAATATAGCGAACATTAATGTACTTTTTACAAGAAAACTCACTTCAATCTCTACTACCAAGGTATGAACACGGCGGTTGATAAACCATTTATGTCAAATAAGTATTTTGTATATGTGTTCCGTCAGCGATGTGAGCGGAAAATTTCGCGTGTTTTTGGATATAAAGAACAATATAAACGTCAAAAATATAACGACTTGTTCGTATATTTAGTGCATCGCGAGTAAGTTTGATAAATGCTTTTTTGCTTTAACAACAGAAGAAATCAATATAATTAAGCCTGATCTGTCACATTTTTGCTATTAAGAAGAGTGAAGGTAAAATGTAATTCTTTTTTGCTTTTATTTTATATCTTAATTACATATTTTCTCCACATTTAAATGAATTATTTTGGTATACGTTTATTTGATTCTCTGTTTTTTATGATGATTCACTGGTGCTGTTCATTTAGTAACATTAATTCCCGCGTAATTTCATATTGATCATTTTGCTACGTATTTATATTGGGGACATACGATAAAGATTGATAAAGAGTTGGTTTTGCGTGCTCCTTTTTCTGATAGAGTATTAGGAGAACAATAATTATCTTGTCTTAACATCTCGTTTACATCTAATACAAACACGAAATTAGAGCTCTATGTGAAAGCAGCAGCTAAGCAGTAAGTTAAATCGAGAATCGTTCAAAAGGTTTTGTTATCAATTCTTGAATAAGTTTACCCTCCAAAGCATACTACATTTTAGCACAAACAAGGATTAAATAAAATATAAAAGCCATAACCCAACGATTGTTGATTTATCTGTTTACCGACTCCCCTGGTGGATCAGAGGTAAGTTTCTGGACTTACAATGCTAAAATCCGGGTTACAGAGCGCAGAGAGTCCATTTTATAGCCTTACGCTAGAAAACCAATACCATCTATTTACTTTTAAATATCAAGCTTATGAACTGTTTTCTGAGTGACATTTTAACTAAGCGCAATTGTTAATTTTGGAAGTAAAAATATACCGACTAAAGAAGCTCGAAGACTAATTTTATAACCAATGTCTTTTTTATGATGGTCCCTAAAAGCTCTTTGACGTAGGAAATATAAATACTTCATATAAAGTGGAAGTTATACTTGCATTAAATTCCAGTAGATCAGGACCAAGGCTAATACAACTAGATATTCATAGATTAAGGCTTGATTGATAGAAAACACGAATACTTTTACATTAGGTTTCAATTAATTAAAGTAATACAACATTTAAACCACAATTATTTATTATTGGGAAAACTAAGGTATTTTGCTACATATTTTGACCAAATTAGTTCGGGAAATATGTAGCAAAATATATTTCTTTCTCCAATAATAATGTTAAGTGATGTATTACTTTTATTAATTGAATATCACAAGTTATCTTATCATAATGGAGTTTGAGACGGATATGTCCAAAACTCGGATCTCGGAAACTAACGCACCAATCATCATCAAACATAATTGGGTAATATTTTTATTATCTAGGCAGTATTTTTATAGCTGAGCAATAAATAAAACAATTGAAATTTCCACAAAAATGATATGTTTCAGATTTAACCAATAATAAATACAAAAAAGGAATAAGTTTTAAGTATAGAATTATTTGTTTCTCTTTAGTGAAAATCTCATGAGTGTTGCAGCAGAAAAGCAAGACACTTTCATTGATAACTGCGTCTACAAAGACATAGTTCAATAAAATCTACTCTGTGATGTAATGACGTGATGATAGCTCATTTTTAAACTAAAATTTAAATTAAATACTTTTTCTCATGGATGGTGAACATTATTAAATATACAAGTATGAGTACATTGTTATAGAACTGTCAGACAATACCAGAAAAGACCACAGGCAATATCCTTCCGCAATAAGTAGCAGTATTTCTGCTAGTATGAGTAAACCAAATAAGGATATAACACAAAATTACTATTTTGAATACGATTTCCTCATTATTTCAGTGAGTGTAATACACATAAAAACATTTGAAAGGAGCAATACTAATTTTTCGGTATTGTCACATCTTATCTCTTCGAGTCATGTAAAATATCAATTAAACATATCTAGCTAAAAGGCACTAACAGTAACTAAGATTCGTTTTGAAAGAAGAAATATTTGAAACCGCTAACCATTGTTGGTTTTGAAAGAAATATATGTAATGTAGAATTAAAATACCCAATTAATTTTACGAGCATTAAAATTGAAGTTTATGTTACAGAAATTTAGCTACAAGAAGTAACAGAGCTAAAAATTATACAAAGTTTTCGAATACAAAAATATAGCGCTTTTCGTATTACATGATCGACTTCAAATTTCACATTCATGAAACATACAACATCCAGGATCAAACGTTTCGAACACTATAACCTGACAAGGACTTCGGGAATTAAATGTGCGCAAATAACAGTATTTCTTCACGACAATAAAATACATTATAGCATTTCTTATACGTTTTTGGATTCCATAAGATGCATAACACCAACAGGTAACTGTAATATGTGTTACTGTTAGAGCAAACGTATGGCAACTTCATATTTTACAACAGAAATTTTATCTTCACATATTAAATAGAAGGTGAATAAGAGCCTGTTATTGTATTGAAACGATGAAATTATTTTATTTACTATCATCATGTCAAATGTTTCAGGAATCCTGAAAATCTGAACATTCCATTCCTCGTAGTTATAATAACATCTAAACTTTACATCTTTTTTACACTCGAAGTACAAAAAATATATCTTTAATCTTTGTTGTAAAACTTAAAACCACCAGCTTACTTAAGTGTTTTAGTGTCAGATAAATAGAAAAGCTCTTGTATAAAAAATACTTTATCAAATAAGTATTTTCGTGAAGTTTCACCCTGTTTTTGTAAAATTTTATTTCAAAAGCTTTCGGAACCCATACGAGAACCTTCGATGGGTGAATTTCAATTTGTGAGTAATACTATATCACAATAAGACGGATAATAATTTAAACCACATTATTCTCACTAGACCAATAAAAGATTCTTGTAAGAGAATGGTATAATACCGTTTCGTGTATGTCCTGTTTGTTGTGCAACTCTTCGCTCAATACAAGATTTCATTAAGTCTGTTTGGTTATAATATACATCTTAGTTAAAACACTATTTACATCAGTCGAATATGAGACAACAAATTCTTGGGGCCTACATTGTCTTATCTGGCGTAGCACAAGATTGCGTTGGAATGTTTATGAAGCTGAAGTAGTACAACAACTTGTGAAATTAAAAAGAAATAGAGAAATTTCACAGAGAAATTTATTCAGTAATTTCATCTCACTTTATGTTTCAGATGGTTATCTAAAAACATGCAATTAAGATTTAATTAAACTAATTAATGCCTGCTATTTGACTAAACATTTTAAAATTGTACATGCAAAATGTTTATACTAAATCCGTGAAGCTAAAAACACAAAACTTTGTCTTATATGTTTTATTTTTTATTATTATTAAATATGATGAACTACGGAAATAATTAAAATATAAACATTTTTAGTCACTCAGCAATTGGTTGCTTAGCCTAAGCTTAATTTTATTTCAATTCAAAAGTTCGCTGTGTGTCGTTCTCCACCAGTAGTCACTTGCGAGTCCCGCATAAAGTACGTTCTCACATTTAGAGTCTTCCAGATGCGGCTGACTAATGTTTAAAACACTGCTTTTTTCTATTCTGATCGCATACAGTCTTGTCCACAAAAAGAGACTGTGTAATTATATATATATATATATATATATTTATATGTTTGTATAAATAATAATCAGAATTCATTATCATTTTAGGCTGATGAGCTCGTGGGGAAAAAGCGAAGCTAGTACCATATTTAGAAAATGTACTTCTGCTTAGCTTGTTGTCATCATTGTTTTGATATATATACATCATTGGAAATAATAATTGAAACTGTGAATATAACCGGTAAAAAACACAAATATTATGGTGTCAATCCCCTTCTACTGTATGAAAATGAATGGTACAAGAGTACAGTCACGATCTGTTGGTTTGAACTGTGATCGATTATTATGCAGTGGATCTGCAATAAGCTTGGGACTTATAACGTTCAAATTCAGGGTTTAACTCCTGAAGTAATGTCCCTACGGATAAGCACTGTGTAGATTTATGCTTAGAAACATCCTTAAACTTTACTTAAACGGATATCCAAACAACCAGTGCCACATCAGCTTAATGCTTATAAAAGTATAGCCAGTCATACCATTCCCAGTAGTAGTGTGACAAGTGTAATAGAAGCAGTGACGTAGAAAGCCCAAGCTCGTTAAAAGTCATGTTAAGTAATTCAGGTGGTTCTAATTACGTAATAAACGACATTTAAGTAGAAATCTTGCCATTTTCCTAGATATAGATACAATAATGGGTACTATCTCTAGAATAATAAAATTAACATTAGCACGAATTTGTCACCTCTACAACAACAAGTTACACATTATCACGAAATGGCTTCAGTTTGTGATAGCTGTTCAAAACCCACTGCTCAGAAGAGGTGATTATATCGAAAGGCTGAAATAGGAGACATATTTCAAGCAGTGAAATGGGAAAAACTCGAGGATGGTGATCTTTAAAGGTCAATACAAATACAAATTGATTGCCAAGAATCTGCGTTAGTTTTTTTTTTTTCGATGACAGGGAAGAGAACGGCAGTATACTAAAGGTAGAACATCTGCACTGAAAAATGCTGGTACCAATAGAAGTGTGGGTTAAATCTCAGTCAATGTTATTGGCAAACTACGCAAAAATGAAGGCAACGTGACTATATACAGGCACAAACAGATCCTTATTCATCATGTCGTTCCCACCATAAACAAAACCTGTTGGGTAGGGATTCATGTATGCATAAATGTAGTGAAATGATACTATTATGTTCGTTAAACCAGTGGGCAATTAATTGTTCACTGTTCTTAGTGTTATTATTTTAAATTTCAGTGTGAATTAATGAATTTGTTCAAAGTAATTAATATTCAGTATATCAGATTATTTAGAATACTTTATTAGATATTTTGATATTCTATTAATTACTCGTCGAGTTTATTATAGAATTTATATGTTTATTTACACATTAAAAATATGACCAAACAGTGTACAAATATAGACAGTGCAACTCTTGAGCTAAAAAAGTAGACGCTTTAAACGTGTTAGACATAACTGGTAATTATAGTTATACTTAAATAACATATCAAAGATAATACTTTATTTCAAACTGAAATAAAAACAGCAATTTCTATCAGATTAGTTACGAATTTAAACTTTTAAATTTATGTTTAAGTACTTATTTTTGAAGTACAGTAAATCAGATGTTTCCTATTTTGACCAAAAACGTAATACAGATATCTCAAATGTCAAAGTATTAATACATCTGAAAAATACCAGATAGTGACAAATATATTGTATCCGAACAGATACGAGTTTCGTGAAGCTCCAAACACAATGATAGGCACTGTTTGTAAAACACATATCGTTATTCGCAATTTCGTATGCATGCTACCACGTTTTATTAAAAATAACCAGGTATGAAGGAAGTTTTCGATAACTGAAAATCCAAAATCTCATTTCTTTCACATTGAAAGTTATACTCTTGTAGTTTTGTGGTAAATTAAGAACATAAAATGTGATTGAACAAACTTCGTTGCTGTATTAATTGTTTTGCGAATAGTTATTCTTTCTCCTTCACTATTACTTCTTTCAATCAATTAATAACTGATATCTGTACAAATGGTTTAAAAAATGATCAAACTTTGTAGTTTCTTCATAATTTATTACTAAAACACAGCTCTAGTTGTTGAAAAGCAAGTCCTATGATGATTTTTAGTTTATTTATACATGTCAGTTTTTTTAGCGCAACGCCAGCTTTTAGAGAACTTTGTGATTGTCACGAATTATGTATAAAGCAAATCTTAGATAACAGATCTTGTGGTATGAAGCTCAACTGTCAGTACGACCAAAAGAATGAGACCAGACCAATTAAATTATTATTAAAGTGATGCTTATCATGTAAAACTGAACCAATTATAAGTTCATGTTTTTTATAGGAGATTAGTTTGTGCGACTCTGCTTTTAAGCGCAAAGCTGTACAATGGGTTCGATGTGCTTTGCCAACTGCAGGGAGAGAACCCCAAATTCTAGCATTATAAGATTTCAAGCTTACCAATGAGTCACTGGGGTGATACCAACTAATTATCAAATCTATCACCGTTGGGTATTGTGATTTTGAACTGAAAATTCTGAGAAATGTAGGGAATGAATTATTTATTTTACAGCAATTGTGGGTCAATTTAATTTTGGAATTATCAAATTTAGCCTATTTTAATAGGATGTATTTGGGTAGTCATTACCCATAACACATGATATGTGAAATAAAAAAAACACATTAAGTTCAACGAAATCATTCAAAGTCAAATTTAGGCACAGATTAGTTTGGAGTACAAATATTACATTCTATAATAACGGGGAATTAATGATTTCGAATGTTTTCTTGGCACGGTACATTATACATCCTCCGTACATAAAACGTGTAATTCTCTGACTTTGTTCTTTGAATGTTTGAAGAGTAAAAATAAGCCTTCTTTAGATACAGAAATAACATATTCTTTTTACTACACTTTCTCACTCATGCTTTTCAAGATTAGCTCAGTCTGCCGAATGGCTTGACAGGGAGTTGGGCATATCAAATACAACCATACTATTTTGCTATCAGCTCAAAGAAAAACTCAAAGGTCATTTAATAAAATGTTTTCTACTAAACATTCTAACCACACCTTGTAGAAGAATTCTTAACAATCGAGAACTTAAGCGAAAACACTGGAAGTATTTTAATAATATTATTTTCTAGTGATCGCTTCAGTTATTTTGTTCATATTTTTGGGACTTGGGGTCTAAACACTTAGCAATATTTTCTTATCGCTCAATATTAACTGTTGACGAATTTTCAAAACAAAATAACTAACGTGAACGTTCAAGAGTTTCGAACCTTCACTTGTCAGGTGAAACTATAACACAATACGTTAATAAGAAATACTACACATGTGTTGGCACTAAGTAACGAGACATACAGATTACGTAATTTTAATAGTTTAATTTACTTGCAAAAAATCATTAAAATAAAGCGTTTACGTTTCTATCCAAGTATTTTGAGATAAAACCGTTTAACGAAAAAATTTAAAACTCAATCCTTTATCTTAAGTAATGTTTTAGGATTTTACGAACAAAAATTAAATGATCCACTCTCTTTTTCAGCTTAAAAATCGAAGTGGGTTTTAATTATTAGCCTAATATCAGTACTTATAATAATTCACGAAAAACAGAAACTTACTTTTAATAATGACTTACAATTCCTTCTATATATCTTAATAAAGGATAAGAAATGTATGTAAGAAATTTATACAAATCTAAAACTAGAAAATAGCATTATAAATTATCATTATCGCCTTAATGTTTGAGTTCTCATGTTCTCTACTTTGGAAATATTGAATATGTTATATGTAACATCCTATAATGAAGACAAGTGTTAAATTTGATAAAAGTTAGATAAAAGATGTGTTGTCAAGAAACTTCTAAAAGTTCAACATATTTATTTGGATTAAAGTCAATATCACTTTAAACTTCGCAAATGAAATATTTTGTATACGACTAGACTATCTATTCAGTGTGTTTTCGGCTGTCAAACTGACTTCCTTTAATTTATATAAATGTTTAATCCTTTTGTAGTTAGTGTAGTTTCAGTAGGAGACTTAGAAATTTCAACTTTTTAATGTTTATAAGCAACAATTTTCTGTAATCATTTAATGGGTTAGTATATTATACAAAATGAGTTGGAGAGAATTCGCAATATTTTTTGTTCCTTTGGTTTACAAAACATTGCTTTGAACAGCCTTTGTTTAATCCGGTAATCTTCATTTTTCAACTGGGATAAAATTTTAATTCTGGCCAAATTAATACTTAAAAGTGCAAATTTTATTACAGGAATGTGAACATCTGTTCTAATATAATTTTCAAAACAATACATAAATAAATTGGATAGTTTTTTGGTTATATCCGTATGAGTATTTTAGTTTTGTTGTTGTTATTATTATTTTAGAACAAAGTTCCACAATGTTTTTTATCTGCACTCTGTCTACCATGAAGAATCGAACCCTGGAATTTGAGCATTGTAAGTCAGTTAAGTTACCGCTGACTCACCGGAGACATTTTAGTTGAAATGATTCAGAGAAACAAATGGCAAACAAATAAAATTTTGAAGTTGAATTCTGCAAAATAATGAGGTAACACAGTTATATCTCTTTGGATTGCGGTTAGACCAATACAACTTTCTTTATGTGAAATTAACCCGGAAAAATATTCAAATAAGATAAAGTACCATAGAAGAGTAATATAAAAAAATACCCTACTCAGATACTTTACTATTTCAAGGAAACAAAAGAGAGAGGGAAAGAAAAATTAATATTACGAGTTGGTATAATACAACTATATGTTGTATAGTTTGTTTGGTTGTTGTAAAGCGATAAGCTGCATAATAGACTATCTGTGCTTTGCCCACCACTATGGGTATCGAAACCACAGGAGAGGGGGGGAGCATGTGTTACAGATAATTGTTACAAAGCTGAGAAAGCTAACACTATACACAAGAAGTAAGATACTTCTACAAAAATGTTCATCATACTTCACACCTAGACCAGGACATAGCCTAGTGGCCAATGTACCCACTCTGCTTATTAATAAGTTTAAAGTTCACGCTGCGTTGTGTGCTAACAATTTTCGGCGCTCTCAGTTGCGGGCGCATTATAAGGGTGGTAGTCAAACCAGTAAAAGCCCAAAAAAAAGGTTTTTGTGGCGGTGAGTGTTGTTGACTGGCTGACTTTCCTTTGAATAGCTGCTGAACATTGTGAACGGGTATATCTGAAGCTTAGGGGTTTCTGTCCTGGCAGTTTTGCTCATGTGTTTATATCGCATTTTGTGTTGTTTAGGTTAGAATTACTAATATCTCATACCTTTTCCTCAGACCAAAACTTTCAACAAATAAAATTCGCAATTATTAGACTATGTGCCAAATATATATATATATATATATATAAAACACTTTAAACCAACAGGTGTGTATAATATACAGTTTTTCCAGTATATTTAACAAAAAATATGTATATTTCTATAATTCACTCTATATATACTTTCAAGTAAAAGTGTATTAATAAATGTTTTTTACAGCGTCTAACTCTGTTCTTGTGGCATGTATTTCCTTAAATTCGGCTTTTCTCGTTATAGGGAAGAGTTTCTTTCCAACATACTATTTTGATGTGAAATAATTTCACATATGATTTGAAATAGGGTGATTCAAATAGTTAAACCCTTGCATTTCAGTGGAACCTCAGTTTGTATGTTCACTGTAGTGTTACAAACAATTACATTTAAAAAAACGGAAAAAAAATAAGAAAGTGATATATCAGTATACGAACTGATTGAACATTACGTAATAAAGTTTCTAGCAATTTTATAGAAGCTTTTAAGAGCTACAATATCCACTAAAATAATAATAAACATTACCAAAATATAGCGTCATCAAAACATGTAAGGCTATGCTTTATAAAACTTTAAATTAATATTTTGTAATTTATTTGTATTACTTCTTTTTTTTAACATTCTAATTATGGTATCTAAGTTCATATTCCTGGGTGTATGTGTTGCATGTAAGAGTGAAAGTATTTATTTCCATCATTTGGTCAATATTTACGTTGAAATTAGAAATTTACATAATCGGAACTTTTTTTTTCTCATTTCTTCTAAATGGTATTGAAACAACGTGTGATACTTTTGTGTGATTTTTACGATTCAAATGTAATCAAAAGATCCACAAGTACTTATAAAAGAACTTCGAATATCGTTATCTTTAAATTTTAGATTTATGATATTATTATTGTGAGAAATATATCTGTCTTCCAAATTGCAAAAACATTATTGTTTTTTCCCGGGGGAATAAAAAAATAGAGAAATATGTACTTAAATGTTTTGAATCGATATTTCTAATATTACACCTATATTGTAACTTTTAATCATTTGATCATCTGTCTAGTGTATTTTAGTACAATATAAATGTTCTTTTCCAGCTCCATATGGTTTTACAAGTATGCATTATACAGAAATGACGAAAATTATCTTCATTTAAACCAAATGAAGTTCTCTAAGTTATAACATTACGCTTACTTTGTTAAAGATGTCAGCTCCACAATTCAATAAACGAACAATACATATTGAGTACTATGCTGCGTTTACTATAATTATTTTTGAATCTTGATGTATTTCAAATAAATTAAGATATTTACTATTCATATGTACACAAAAAAAAACATTGCATGTAGACGTCGTATTTGTTTGTGTTATTTTTCGTATCTTTTATTCATGTGTTTCAAAATAACAAAAAATAAAACACAGAAAAACGAATTACTACGATATAACATGCTGAAATACACATATTTTGTTCTTGTTATTTTAAATATTCTGCTACGATAAAAGTGGCTTCGTGTTTCAATACCCAATTAGACAATAAACACCTCTGCGCTTATTCTTTTTTCGTGTGTGTGTGTGCAAAACGTACTTTTACATCTTGTATACATTAGTAGAAGATTTGAACAGATCGTGCGATAGAAAAAGGAAAGGTAAACCCAGTGGTGGCGACTGATAAAGTTGCAAGTTAAAGGCAAATAGCACTCGTCAGATATGGGAATAATGACTCGTACCATACGCTAATAGAATAAAAATATTTGACTGTAGTTATTATAAAACACCTACGGAGCGTAATTGTTTGCTGTTGTTTTTTGTGATAACGGGGCGCAAACTCGGATCCACTGTCCAGCATGTCAACCAATATGCCACGCTTGGGCCGTTCGCGTTCAGTGTAAGTGACAATAATTTATTTCCTTCATTCAAGCTAAAATCTATATTTACATTGATTTGAAAATATTGATAAAAATATTGTTTTTGTTTTACAATAACAAGGGACCGTCTAACTCGTAAACAGACTATGATGCTGGAGACTATGGTACACAAAGCTAGACTATTATCTCAACGAAAGATGGTTCAATGCAATATTAAGTAAGGAATCCTACTAAAGTGGCTAGTTAGTGTATTTAGGAGCAAACAATGTAACATCACTTATGATGTGATATGGAAACTACAGTTTTACAGCTTATTCAGTGTTATGGTGAGTGTCTAGCCCAAGTCACACTGATCTACGGCATTAACAAATCCGAGTTTCATTTATATGAAATAATGATGATATATGGCCAATACTATTTTATATCAAATATATTGAAGTAAAGGTTTTATTTCAAGTATATTGAAATAAATTGGATGCATATAAAACTAACCAGATAAAATAAAAATCTATAAGACCACAAACAGAAAACCTGAAACTTATTGACGAATTTATCCTGTTGTTTTCGCTACTAGATGGCTATTTGTACAAGAAGTTTCTAATTTCGAAATGATAGACTAGAAGGAAGACAGCTCTACTAAACACCTCTCATCGCCTATGTTCTGCACATGTGGACAGACGATAGTGGTAAATAAGGTGACGTCCAAGTTCATCCAGAGGTGATCAACTGGATTGAGATACGATGTTTGTGCTGGTCAAGGACGATAAGTCACTCTCAAGCTTTTCTAAAGAATTTTAAACAACACGAGAGAGATGGATTATTGTATCACCGTTTCGAATGAGCTCTTGTTCATAAGAATAGTGTTGATCGTTGACATGATCTAAGTCAACGTTCATCTTCACTCTGAATACCATTCACGCATTTAAAGGAAGTGAAGGATCCACAGTCTGTCAGTAAAATATTTCCCACGGCATGATATGACATCTAACAACTTAAAATGTGGGAACAATACAAGCAGGATAATCATGGAGTGAATGAAAAGTGACTCTCAAGGCCATATAACACTTTTATATCATTCATTATTCAAAGCTTGCGCTCTTAACACTACCAAAGTCATATTTTTCTGTTTGCCTGTGATTGTCAACTATCATAAGGCAGTTTTCGAAGGCCCTTTCACGTAGTACAGCTGCAAAGAGTCAAATCCTAATAACCGTACACATAATTAGCAGAAATTAAACCACGGTCCAATGTTTGTTGCACTGTACAAGCCTGTTTGCAAACACATTCCCCTTCAAGTGGTAATTTTGATGAACTTTTGAACAGCGGATTAAAAAAGTGGTCTTTAATAAATGTACTCGATAAATAACATGTCCAACGATGACATTGAAAATGCCTCTTCACAAAAATGTTCACATTCCATATTTCAGACACAATGGTTTACTTGATAAGCTTGCAAACGTAAATGAACTCTTTTCACATTTAATACATTTTAAATTTTGAAGGCATTTAACTTGAGATAACTTAAATATTTCATTTCATTAATAAATATTCTTGCTTCCTTTAGCATTTGAAAACTTCATTTTCTAGATTTAATTCATTTGGCAGTAAAGAGATTTAATAGAATGAATATTTTTGTACTGTGAAATAGATTTTCTGATATCACTTGCAAATGAGTTTGCTATCTTGTTGTATTAATTAAAATAACTTATTCTCTCTCTCCCCCTCCTCTCTCTCTATATATATATATATATATCAAATTCAAAGATGTAAAATTATTTTGAAATATCCTAGGGTTCTGTAAATTTTTTCTAATTAAAATCCTCCAATTACACAATTTAAAGTTATTTTCTGGAAAACGCAAAAGCATGTGCTCTGCCTAAACATTTATCAGGAACTTTCAATTTTTTCCCAGCTATTGTTTATTTAATCGGTTGAACAGAAAGAAAATTGGTATTTCATATATGGCTTCCTTACAGTATAATCAGATGTCTTCTCTTAAATAGTCAGCAGAAGGAGGGGAATCACAATGAATGAACGTTTAACTTCTAGCTCTACTGATAGAAAATAATTAGTTTCATAATAAATTTGTCATAGTAATCATAAAACACTTGGTATACGTAGAGCCTTTGTATTTGTACTATATTTCCCACTCGTTTGAAGGAGATGAAGAATCTTAATGGCGTAAGATATTTCTATTTAACTGGTGTTATCTATATGCAAAAGTAAAAAAAACAAAACTCAATATACAACCAAAATGTACTTGTTCATCAGAATTAATAGTTTCCATACAAATAGAACCCCTTAGAAAAGTATTGTGTAAATTGTTTGCACATATCATTGTTAATTATGATTAATTTAGATAACAAATTAGCTAGCATTTCAGTATACCTATTGACATATATATATATATACACATTGACTGCGCAGTATATATATTTATTGTTTACGACATATAGTGATGGATATTAAGGAGCTTGTGCTGTACGATATATTTGCTTTATATATTACCCCAGTGTGAGAGCTTTAAACACATTTCAGCAATGGAATGGAAATGTGGAGGTTCTTTGTTTGTACGTTTTACTAGAGCAGATAATATACACAGATGGTTAAATTATTATGACAAACTATGTTAAAGCCAATTTGAAAGACATTCATGCTGCTTGACACCATCTTTAAATAATTTAAAATAAAGCTATATATAAATAAAAACATTGTTATTCTTGTTTTATTTACCGCCTGCAGGGAAGTAATGATTCATTCTCTTTCTACAATATTTTTATGATAGGAGCTTTATTAAAGAGCTTATTGAACCAATTAAAGTTATAGCAACAATTATCGGCATTTTTCTGTGGCGTAGCTATTCATATCTTCAGACTAACTTTGTTTTATATTCTCCAAGCTGTAGTTTTTAATGTAAAAAGTCGTTTTTCATAACAAAGAGACCGCGAACAACAACAATAAAAAATCACACAAACATTACGTGCTGTGATGTGTTTTTTATTCCAGAGTTAACCTTCAACTCGTTCAAATATCTGTCTCTAAATCTCACGCGAGTGCAATAAACTAGGGCAATCTGCGATATATTTCTAATATAATATAATACAACAAATATAATTACCATTCCTCAATGGGTCAGCGGGTAAGCTTACGGACTTATAACCCTGAAATGCAGCTTTCGACAATGTGCAGATAGCCTGTGTGTAGCTTTGCGTCAAAACAACACCAACAGCAGCTTGTAATTCCCAATAATTTACGAAAATACAGTTAAGGCTATCAATCAATATTTGACTTTTATACACTCCATAATAAGTAGATTTTTGCATTTCAACATGTTCTCATATCTTATTGTATAAACAACAGAACATATATTTCATAGAAAACCTTTTTTTTAGGTGAAATTTAAAACAATGAGCAAACCTTCATTTCATGAATAATGAATTTTGGGTCTTGGCAGCTTTCCAAATTTCGGTATTAATAAAGAACACGTAAAGACTGTTTTTTTATACTGCTTAATTTTATCATCAAATATGAACTCCAAAGTTTCATTTCGCAAAGCTGTTCTCTTTATTTTGGCACTTATAAACAGATCCAAGTTTTCCTTTTAATTTTTGTTGTATTATTGTGTATAGTAGCGACAGTTCGAATTTAAAAAAACAACGATCTATATTTCAGCTGTTTAACTGAAACCACGTTTTATCATTTTTCTTAACCAATTGGCTTCGAATCGTTCGATAATATCGACTGTTCTTTACCTAACTGATGAATGTGTAGTTTAGCGGTAAGAAAAATATCATCATTAATGTATGCTATGGTTATACATGTGATATAGTAGGAGCATGTAAATTAAGTTTTATTTGTGGTTAGTATTAGTTACATATGTTCTTTTACCAGTCACTTCCTGTCCTAAGCTCATCTGCCAACACGATAATCCACAACAACGTATGCTGCATCACTATATGTAAATGAAATACTATACACAGTGTCAAATAGGTTGTCTGGATTTAATTTTCTGAATACTGGTTAATAGCCCCAAACAAGAGTTATTGTGCAATTTCAAGAATTTATAGGTGTTAGTTTAGTTAATTATTTCCTAATTCCGATTCATTATAACAGTTTTTTTTAGTTAATATAAATACGGTATCATTGAAGAAGTTTAAAACATATATTCCACTTCTAAAATGTAAACATGAGAAAGTGGAAATACATTTCTCATCTATTCTCCGGTTTACCGAAATATTCTAAGAAGAAGACTAGACATCCCAAGAAACTGTCTTTATTTTACTGAGCTCGAAAACGAAGAACAAAAACGATATGGCGAAAGTATAAAAAAATATATGAAGAATGCATTTTTATTTTTTAAGAAATCTAAATCCCCCTCATTCAACATGTTTAGAAATACAACAATAGTGTGCAATGACATTATTTTTCTTTATTGTATTCTTTGAAAAGAATTAATAAATGGTGGAAACATAACACTATATAATTGCGTACATGCAAACAAATAGCTTTTTTACTGAAAGATGGCGTATTTTTTGTTTTTTTACAGAGAAGAAAGAAACACCTTACTATCTACGGTTGTTGAGAAACGTAAAGAAATTTAAATTTAAATTAATTCTGCATAGCCTTTCAATGACATTTTAGTTAATGTATTTGATTTTTACGATAGTAAACTTGAAAATAATAATTACCAATATACTGTATAGATATTGTCACGCTGCGTGTTGGAAGAGAAGCTGCCAATACAGCCTTATCAAAATAACTAGAGAACGTTAACGTACACTTTTAGGAAGCAACGGTTACCTTCGATATTCTAACTGAAGAAACGTATTTTCCCTGGCGATCATAGTCCATCTGCTTCTTACCTATAATCCTTAGCAGCGTTTCTTCAGAAGACATCCTTGTCAATCTTATCCTACCCCTCTTGTGCAGCTTTTCATATACCAGCTAATGTTTCAGGCGTACAGTTTCCTAGCACATGCTCAATCTGATAAAAGATATAAAAGTCCATTGGAGTTACGCAGGAAACATCAAATGTTCGAGGCCGAACAGGATTACTGTTTCTTCGAACACACGTCACATAAAAACAGCCGTTGATATCGAAGAGTGATTAGAAGCTTGTGAGCTTTCGTTAATTTCAAATCCTTCTTTATTATTTAATTACATACCGAGGGATATGCCCAGCTTCATCACAGTGGCTTTTCGAAAAAGAAAGTTCTCTTTACAGCCGTAACTTCTATATTACGGAGGAAGGCGTTGGTGTGACTGGCTTTTGGTTTCAAATCCGTTGTTATCTTAAGCACTCAGATGTGCGAGTGTTTCTCCCTTCCCTGAAATGTAATAATATTTGACTTTGCACCGTTTAGTAGTCTCGCTGCATGAATATTTCTTTTCGGAAAGAATAGTCATAAACTCCTCCAGTAACCATTCATATCTTGGAGGAATTTTGCATGAATTGCTTTTATATGCGGAAAATATGCTCATCTATCGAGTGGTTGTAGTTCTAGAACTATCTCGACATTCACAGAGAAACAATAGCTAATTTATGCTTTAGATAATCTTTAAATGCCTCCAAATACAAGCTTACAACTTAGTTAAAAAGTTATTGCAATAAATGATTCCTTCAAAAGTATATTTAACAAGAGCAGAAAAAAAATATGTACAGATGTAATGAAAAAATGAAGTAAAAATAATTTTCAAAGTAATATTAATAAAAATTAATATATTTGATGATGAACTTTACCTTATTTTCTTAATCGAATTATATAACGTAAGACTTAAGTCATCCTAATTATTTGGGCTTCCCCCACTGGCACAGCGATATGTCTGCGGACTTACAACGCTAGAGACTGGGTTTTGATACCCGTGGTGGGCATAGCACATATATCCCGTTGTGTATTTTTTGCTAACTACAAATAAACCTAATTATTTGAAAAACACTATGCGCATTCATTTCAATAGAATATACATTATATTGACACTTGATAATTACAAAAAATAAAACAAATTATCAACAAGATCTTAAGTAAGGATTATTTTTTGCAACGTGTAAAAAATAAGTTAGATAATTATAAGTTTTGTTTGTTTGTAGTTAAGCAAAAAGTTACACAATGAGCTATGTGGATATCGAAACCAGATTTCTATCATTATAAGTCCACAGACTTACCGCTGTGCCACTGTGGACCACACCTTAACCTACATTAAATTTAAAGCCTGAAACCATTAAAAAATAGTTAATTCATATGAAGAAGAGATTCTAATAAACTTTTCATTTACATACAATGGTTGCTTCCAAAAAAAAAATATTAACAGGCGTTATTTTAGATTTCTGTCATTTACAATCCTGACAAAACAAACGAAGCGTGGAATATAGGTTTCTGGGTTTGTGAAATGTATTAGCTCAAGAGTGGTATAATAAAATCTCTTTAAAATTTCGTTCTTACGTCTATAGAGAAAAATAAATACTACAATGTTGGATAAGGAAATGTGTCTTTTAACAGAGTGCGAATTCAGTTGTAGAAAAGAAATGTACAATAATAATGAAAAAAACCTTTTTCATAAGGGCATTTATGTACAAAAGCACATTATTGTTATTCAGTAGTAAACTAACCAACGAAGACTCATAAGCGTAATGAATTTTTTTTTTATATACAGAACATACAGCATGTTTCAACAAAACTTGAAGAAGACCAACCAATGTTCTGCTGAAACATGTAATGTGTTCTCTCATAAAATATTTTTTATTATACTTTTTAAATCTCTGTTTGTTGATATACTACTTTAAGGACGGTTTTGTTTGCTTTCCTTGTTACATTTCGCGCAAAGTTTGTCGAGGACTGTCTGCGCTAGACGTCCTAATTTAGAAGTGTGGAAACGAGGGTTATTCTTTAACTAAACAAAATTGGGATTGATCGTTAAATCAAAACGTTGAATGCGCGAGCATTTTCGGTGACGGAATTCTAAATAGAGACCCACATTTTGCTTATCGAACGCCCTGACAACCAGGCCGTATCAGGCCCTAACGGTACGGTCAGCAGTTTCAATATTGCTCTGGAGAATATATAGCAGATCGGCTTCAGTTATCTTTCGTTTTAAAACGTATTCGTATATTTCTTACATGATGCAATAAACTACTTTTTATATTATCTCATTTATAGAACAAAATTGCAACATTTGGTAATAAACGAATAATCATTTATCCAGAGACTAACATTATGTATGAATGTCACACAGCTATGTTGCTAAGCATTAGCGAATACAAGTTACTTTTAGGCCATTTTTGAAATGAATAAAGTTTTCTAACCATTCCTTTATTTTCAGAAAAGTGTAATTAAGGTTTCGGGAAAGTATAAATGTTTCAACAGATAAAATTTCAACCATATTTCTATAATTTGGTTTAATGTTAAAAATTTCACATTTAGTACTTATCTCTGGGTTTTATCAAAGAGACACATGTTTTTTTTAATATTTTATTATTAAATAAACTTTATTAAGTAAGTTTAATAAAACACATTAAATGCTCTTCATCATTAGCCACGTTGTAACTGTCCCCTGATAGGTCAGCGTAAAGACTTACAAAGCTAAAATGTTAGGTTCGATTCTCCGCAGTATACAGAGAGCTTTGCGCTAAAGCTATAACGACCTTGTAATTACACATTATCACTAGAATGCATATCTGTCTTATTATGAAATTGTTGTTTTTTTAGTTTATTTTTTCAAAAAAAAATGTTCATAAAAAATCTGTCTATTTCATTTTAATAACTAAAACTCTGCAGAATAATTTTAGTATAACATTCTTGCTATTTCTAAATTATAAATATTTCAATCTACTAAAAATATATTACTCACTTAATCTCAAATCCTTGGCAGCGGTAATTTTATTTTTCTCTACCAGAAATAACATATTTTTATTTGTTATAGAAATTCAATTTTTTTGGGATCCTCAGTTTAAACTAAAGTAAGATAATACCCTGTATCAGGATCAACTAGACAAGAACATACGTTCTTATTAGTTCACTCTAATAACACAAAAACTGACCTATATCAAGAAGAGTAAAAAACTCTATCACTAAAGCAATGCATTTCAAACCCAAACAATTTACCAGAAACTAAGTTATAAAATTGAAAACTTAGAGAAAATGTCGGTAACTAGATAAAAAGACAGATTTACAAGCGTATCATAGTTCTATATATTATGAATGTTACATGTTTTTTTAGGCACAAATACCACCAATCAATCACCACATTATAAGTGCATATAAAATGATTTTGTTTTTTCTATATTTTGTAAAACAACTACACAAGCATGTTCAACTACTAACTAATCTTTTAGTAAAATAACTTATACCTTAATTAAATCGAAATATCTTATTGTCTACTAGCTCCAATGAATTATATCAATTATATCAATTATTAGCATCAATTAAATTTTATTTCTCTTTTAGTTGTTGAACTGATAAACTACTCATAATGTGGAGATAAGATATTGGGAGAAAATTCTTAGAAAAATATTTTATGATGTATTTTTTAAGCTCTTTTATGATAACTTATTTATAGCAGTAAGAACTACAAGTTAATTCTATTTCTAAAAAAAAAACAAGATTTCTATGAATAAGTTTAATATTTTTATATGAGCAAAGTGTAACTAACTGATGACAGAATGATAGCGACATGCCAAAAACGTAAGTAAGATTGATACTTTATGCTGACCTCCAGATTAAAATCCTGCACAATATATAAGTGAAAGTTTAAAAATCAACAAGAGAAACCAACATTTACAACGTCAAAACTTTGAATTTATATGGACATATGTATGTACATTATATATGAGATTCTCTTCCCTTAGGGAAAACGATAGTTTAGGCACATCAGATGGTTTAATGTACTGTAATACGGGTGGCTGGACTAAGGCCGATTTTCTTTGTTGAACATAAACTATTTTTTATATGTTTTCTCTCAATCATACTTAGTATCATATATATATATATACTCACACACACTTGTTTCCTTCTGCTTAGAACAACACACTAGTTTTGTTTTTTCTGTTATAATTTCAATAATCTAGCTTTCTAACATTTTCAATACTTTACTTATGATTTTTTTTCTCAATGTTTATTCATTTTGTCATTTTGCATTTTTATTTGAAATAATCATCTTAGTACCTAGAGCCACAATTTACAATGCATACAGATATGTGATTTTATAGACCTGTAGCATAACGTTATTAGTTCTAATTTAGTTAATTTTACTTCATTGTTTTATTTTTAAGGAACTTTTATTTAGATTTGTTAAACTATATTTTATATTCTGATTGTATAATTACAGATCCTTGAATATTTCATACAAATATATATTAACTCTTTTTCGGTTGTTTGGTAACGCTGCTTAGACGCTTTTTAGGTATACCAATTTCCAATGGATTGTATGTCGATATGTGACTAGCTGAGTTACCCGTTCCCTCCTATTGTGTCAAAATTACTTGAAATAGATATTTAAAAACACAATGAAATTACTTTTAAGAACATTTATTCAATTCAATTTTCATAACATTTTAATTGTTATCTAAACCTTTGATTTTAGAAAACAAAAATCATACAATCTAAATTAAAGCTTCTTGATATACCAAATTGGCTGTCCTTCTTCTGACAATATAAACAGGTTTTGATTAAATCCAACCCTTGAACATCTTGCGTAGCATTGACCACGTGAAAAGCAAGGATGCTTTAGGAACAATCCAGCAACCTTTAAACTTTGACCTTGTGCTTTACTAATTGACATTGCAAAACAAACTGTAACTGGGAATTGGAGCCATCTAAATTCAAATAGGTAATCACTTGGTAGCAAAGGAATTCTTGGAATGAAGACATCTTCTCTTTTGGTATGACCAGTTGCTTCAATAACATGTGACAGTAAAGTCATAATAACTAAATTTGTGCTATTATATAATTTTGGAGGATCAAGGTTTCTCAACAATATTATTGATGAACCAGCCTTTAAGTTCAGAATGTGACCTGACATCTCTGGTGGTTCAATTTAGTAATTCAGTTGGGTAATTTACAGCATTAGCTGTAACTGGAACACTGACAGTTGAGCTGTCGACGAATTCCTGTCCGGGAACCTTTTGCAATAATTGATCGTTTATGTCATGAACATTATCATTTCGAGGTGCAATAATTGCTCTTTTACACAACCATTAATGATTTTGATAATTTTGACAAATATTAGGGAACACCTTTTCCTTTAGCTCTTCTGCATCCTTAACCAAGTTATCACATTTGTCTGGAATAATAATGTAGTTGTTAGATTGAATGATTGGACACTTTCCAACAACAAATTAAGAAGAAGTTTCTGAGTTAAACCGTTCGCTTTTATATCATAGAAGTTTTTAAAACAGAGAAAACAAAGATAAATCACAAATTAACATGTACATTTCGCTTTCAACATAAACAACATTGTTCAAACAACAATATCGTGATAGTTTTGAAAGAAGCGTGACACGACGATAGGAACTGAATCAAAAGCCAAACTTTGTTTTTGTGGGAAACGTCGTGGGAGTTTTGCCCCCTCGTGCTACTTCTAGTGCCCATAGGAATCACCATGCCAAGTTTGGTATTGATTGGTCAAATAATGTGCGAGGAGTTAGCGAACATCCAAACATGCAATAATATATAGATTAACATAAATTAAATTAAAGCAAATACCTACGTTTTTGAACCATGCAGTATAACTTAAACCGAATTATATGATTACTTTGTTGTAATAAATTTAGCACAATGTTTGCTTAGCTTTTGGAGCTTTTTTTGTTTGCTTAATTAACCTTTGTATGCTAACATAATATATTTTCGTATATTGGGAAAATATTTATTGAATTATCTCACAAATATGATAACTTGTCAAAAATGAAGTTAAGTTTTGTAGTAAGACAAGATATTATAAAAAGATCATTTTTGGAAACAATGTGTTTGTTTGTTTTTAATTATGCACAAAGCTACACAAGGGCTATCTGTGCTCTGCCCACCACGGGTATCGAAACCCGGTTTCTAGCGGTGTAAGTCCGCAGACATACCGCTGTGCCACTGGGGGGGGGGGCTGGAAACAATGTGAGAAATAGCAAATAATAAAATCATATGGCCAAGGGTACGTTAGATGGATTTTTCACGCTTTAAATCGGGTTTCGATACCCACAGCGAGCAGCAAGAGAACATATATCCCATTGTGTAGCTTTGTTCTTAACCACTAAAAAAAATATAAAATATTTTAGAATTATATCTTAAGACTGAAAAAGCCCATTATTATTTATATCTTTACATGATATAATACTGTCGTTGAATTGTGTATGAAAAAATAAAATACCATCAAACCAACATCACACTATTTAACTAATAGAATTTAATTCATTATCTTTAAAAGTAATCAAACTCTGTATGTTAATATATACATAGTACATACATAATAATAACTAAACGCTAAGAAAATGCGGAATAAGTTTTGTTTTTCTCTTAACTATAAATATATTTTTAGTAGAGTATTTTATTTCAGCAAAATTATACATTTTAACTATTGTGTGATCTACTCCGCTGATAAAATAACAAAAAAATAGTTCTTATTTTGTAATAGTGCAATTTCTCAATAACATTCCTTTTTGTAACGATTTTTATTATATTACGCCATTTTAAAAATGAGAAAAATAATCCAAGCTAGCGTTTTCGGCGTTTGCACTTTCAAAGCACACCTCAATATTTTGAAGTGCATCTCTCAATGCCGTTAGTTACAAAACCATATTTTTTTATATAATGCCAATACAGAAATTGTATAAGGAATGATTAAATGTCGATTTCTTAATCATTAGCAAAAGCGCTTTTAAGGAAATTTACATCGGATTTTTAAGAAACATATAAGGAAACTAAATTCAAGTTCAAACCCTTATTTCTCTAGACTCGTCTATCAAAAGGGCTCTTGATACTTGAATGATATATAAATGGGTTTTCTCCTGAATGGCTGTGATACAAGTATCAAAAAAGTCTTTACAAGTATGCCAAAATGCTTTTAAAACTCAGAGTCTGGTTGTTAACACAATGATTGTTACTCCGATTATTTCCTTTTGAATAGATATCTTACATACTTTTAGCAGACTGAGGTATATAGGTTGAAAAAATCTAAGCTGGTTATCGACATCGAAATCCAATATTAGAGGAGATTGTGCTTTGTTGAGCCGAATAGCTCAACTTATTGGAATACCTTGTTTGTGAATTCTGATTGAGTTTGACTCATTTTTCACTTTCAACAAACACAGATCAAACCATAAGCTTAATAAATTTGACAACTTAACGGTAATAATTATAATAATAGAAACAACTTTGATTATGTAAATGTCTCGTGAAAATCGGTGTATCTAGAAACTCAAAGAACTTTCTGGTTTCTGCTACAGAAATGTTATATATTAACGTACATAAGCTATATATGTATATATATAACAAAACATTACAGTAATATAAGTGGAAACTTGTATATATTTTGGTTATATATATATATAACTAGATAAACAGCTATTTCATACAGTTTGGTCATATGGCACACTAAACATCATTACAATATTTTATTACAATGAAACACTTTGTGAATGGGAAGTAAGTAATATGCGTAAAACATATAACTTTCCCTGCATAATGAATTTAATTTAGTACTTTGTTATTTAATACATAGGATCATTACAAATCTTATTCTAATGGAGCACCGATCATCCCAAGCCATAACTGGGCAATATTTTTATAACTAGGCAGTATTTTTATAGCTGAAATTTACACAAAAAGGATATGTTTCAGATTTAACCAATAACAATTACAAACAAAAAGGAGTAAGTTTCAGATTTAACCAATAAAAATTACAAAAAGGAATAAGTTTCAAATACAAGATTATTTGTTTTTCTTTAGTGAAAATCTGATGAATGTAGCAACAGAAACGCAAGGCATTTTCATTGATAACTGCGTCTACAAAGAAATACTTCAATAAAATCTACTCTGTGATGTAATGCTGTGATGATAACTCATTTTAAAACTAAAATGTCAATAAAATCCATTTTTTCATGGATGGTGAATGTTATTGAATATCCAGTATGAGTATTATTGTAGAACTGTCAGATAATTCCAGAAAAAGCCGCAGGCGCAATAGCCTTCCGCAGGAATTAGAAGTTATACCTGCCCTCCGGGCAGGTATTTCTGCTAGTAACCTATAACTTATTTTGATTTATACGTTTTCTTATACTGAACATTTTTATTAAAACGTAAGCAATATTTTGAACATTCCTGCTTTTTCAAGCATGAATAGCAATATTTTCCTGATATAATGGAAAAGCAATAAGGTGAACTAATAAAAAACGAAGGGTGGCTGAAATATTTTTAAAGAAGTGCGAAATCAATAATCCTACTCGTTTTAACTTTATAATACGTATAAATTACCTAATATGCCTATAGCTCTGAATGGTGGGTGAAAATAGCTTTCATTTAAAGGAATTAAGATAACCAAAACTAAGAAATAGAAATGAAAAAAAACCCTTATAAATTATTATGATTTTACTTGGAAATATCATTTTTTCATTTAGGTATTTAACTGTGTATAGGTAAGTATTTCCACAAGTGCAGTACACTTTGTGTAAAGCGTGTATCACTGAGCAGGAGATTAAAGATGATTTTTTTGCATTCTTTATGTCGTTTATTTGTGCTTTAGAGGACTTAACTGATACATCAGAAATCTATTCTGCGTCTTCTATTTAACGCCATAAAGTGACGAAAGCAAGTATTTAATAACTATATCCAGTAAATCCGTTTTCAAACTTAATTACGAATAGGAATGTTATAATTTGTTTTTCTCTTGAGATGAATGAGCAGCCTTACAGCACCAATTTAGTAAAAGTGTGATTTTGACATAAATTTGTTCTGTAGTGATTTGTAAGTAATTTCTGTTTACATTCATACTACAGGAGAGCATTCAAAAACAACAAACCAGATGCAATATACTTATAAGACAATTTAAAAATCAATGTTCAGTAAACAAAAATTCGGTAATTTCCACATACTATTATCCTCTCAAACTCAACATTTACGGTAATACTTCATGTTGTAATGAGCTCCTACAAAATATTTTCATTTTTATCATGCAGACTGAAATATACATATATATGTGTGTGGCTTCGGTCATCTAATTAATCATATGTACCTCTTAGTAACTCCAGTAATTTTTTTTATATCACATTTTCCCATGTATATGCAAAGAGCGACATTGTTAAGTGTCAGCATTTCTATCCTCTGCTATGTGTTTTTGAAAGAATTTTTTCAACTTCTAATGTAAGTGTTATTTATGAGTTTCTTCGTAAATTGTGTTTAAAATAGCTCAATGGTGGTATAGTGATTAGTTTTTTTATTTTTGTTTGAGCTAGATATCCGTGGGTTTCGGGTTTGATACATGATGTCTTTTCATCTTTGGGTGCGCTATAAGAGTGAAAGTCAATCCTTCTAATCTGTTAAAAGTAATCGTTTCAGGCAGGAGCTATGTGTATCCCATTATTTTTGAACCATAATGTAAATTCGACAGTTCATGGTTCGCGTCACATTCGTGGAAAATCATAGTACACACCATGGGGCACGTGTGTGTTATAAGAGTGATGGTTAAATCTTATTATTGAATTAAAGCAGCCCAAGAATTGGCAGAAGATGCTGTTGCCAGTTGTTTTTCCCTCTATTCTGTTTGTTCAAAGTTAAGGATAACTAACGCAAAGCGCTCTTGTACAACTTTGTGCGAATATTCGAAACAATAAAATTCTTCAGGCGGCGGGTGCTGCCAAGTGATTGCAATCCTTTTTATCTGCAGTTCAAAATTAAGAGCTATGTGTGGACAAATAATGGTCTCTGACCTGGCGTTTAACCCATTTCGTGCATAATGTGCCATTCAGGTGAACAAACAAATGTTTCAAACATATAAACATAAAACTCACGGTAAAGCCAAGGTATACGTATGAAATGATTTTCAACTTATAGTTAAAGATAAATGAAAAAAGACATAAAAATGGGTCTCAAAATCACCTACCGAATTCTCGAAGTTATTGATCTTTATGAACACGTGAATTGTTTTCCTGTCACGGTCACAAGTATCGAACGACAGTAAGTAAATATATATGCTTAGACATTTCCATATTCCTGAAAAAAAATCAGAAGGTACTCAGTTAAATCTTTCAGCTCTTTTATGATTTTGTGCGAAACTTGGTAGCCGTCTACTGTTGCTTCCATGTCTAGATTACAGATGCCAAATATGTAAATCAAGAATCGAAATATATACATATGTAAATCAAAGGAAATCTAGAAAAGTAAACATATAGGAACGAAATTACAAGATCATAATTTTGTTAAATACGTTTATCTAGAGCGTAAATCAGTCAAGAAAAGTAAACATGTAGGAATGAAATTACAAGATCATAATTTTGTTAAATAAGTTTATCTGGAGCGTTAATCAGTCATTGTAATTTAGGCACATTCTCACATTAGAAATACAAAGTTTAGGAATACAACGATATTTTCTACAGTTTATTCAAAAGTCTGATAAGATTAAACATCTGTTAATTGCATCAACGCTAATATTATACATAATTACAAAATGTGGTTAGTATTCAGTATTGATAAAGAATTCATCATCAATATCTTTATTTGCAAACTTGGCCCAAACTTTGATAAAGTTTCAAGTAACTTTTAATTATTTTTCTGTATATCATCTATCACATATGTGTCTATGCATGAGTGATAAGTAGTAAAATTTCACCTCTGACACTTTAGAAACGATTACTTCATTAAAGCTGAAATGAAAAATAAATTATAGATGACATCAAGATTTTTACAACATTGTATTTATGTAGAGAAATTTATTTTATCGCTCGTTTTATATGTCTTAATGCATTTGCATATAACTGACTACCATATACAACTAATTTGTTTTCTATACTCTTTTCTAAGTTGTAAAATGAGTCTTAGTCTTACTACTGAAGTTTTCAGGAGACTATAATTTATACAAGTATAAAAGCCCGTCAAAAATGACAGGAAACTATTGTTTGAAACGAAAATTATAGAATTTAACTAAAACGAATTTGTCTGTACCTCCAAAATGCATCTACTCATCATTTATTTCATCAGTCTCGAAGTAGTTCTTTAATCACCACATTTTAATAAAGCTACGCAGAAAAATGAAATGTTATCATGAACAAAAGTAGGTGTGCACTCTGAAAGAGACTTAAATAGCACTCTTGAGCCTTTTCACTGTATTCTAGATCAGAAAATAGAAAACATGGTGCGGACATTCCGACACAAATTTTCAACTCTTCTGACTGAACAAAGGATAAAAGATATTTGGTAGTAATAAACGTTTACTTTTCTTTATATTTTAATATCATGTAGTAATATATGTGTTAAAATACCAAAATCATATTTATTAATTAGCATTTATTCATCAGTTAATACTTTTTAAATACTGACAAAATAACCTTAGTAATAGCAGGCTTATTTGTAGTCTAATTTAATACATAAACATAATACATTAGTCTTATCTAAAATACTACTTGGTATATTTTATTTTGCCTTTGGCTATGATTCAATGTCATAAAACTTCTGAGTTAAACTATTTTGCTGTTATACCACCAAAGTTATAAAAAAAAAATCAAACAAATTAACATGAATATTAAGCATTCAACATAAACACCATAGTTGGCCTAAGAACAATCTGGTGATATTTTTGTTGCTAAGCGATGATGTGCATTACCAAAGTGTGAAAGCGATCTCGACAGAGTGACAAAGAGAATAAGCCTTTTATAGTTAGTGATATCATTATTTACATATATCATTACATTTAATAAAAGCTACATCATTTGTTGGTACTGTGATCTATTAAAGTACTGTCAGAATTATAATTTGTAAGTTATATGCTTTATTAAAAAAAGAAAAATTGTCTTTGTTCCATTTATTCTATTAAATTGATCATCATTAGGCTAGAAATTATTCTTCAAGATAATTTATAGCTATTATGATATATAAATTTGGTAAATATATTGATATCTCAGGAAATAAAGAAGTTGGGAGGTTCTTATTTCATATTCTAGCTTTTCAGTATGTAAAGTTTGAATTTTAATTGTTTAGACACTGTTGACATTGTACAGTAGAAGTAATAAAATGTAAATTGTACAACTTGTAGTGCAGATATGTCATGTGGCATACAAGATTGAGTATTTGAGCATGTTTTTAAATATTTTCTTTTGGCTAAAAATTATTCTTCAAAATAATTTATAACTATTATAATATATAAATATTAACACAATATAAAACTAGAGTGGCACTCAGTAGAGCGCATACCTTCGCTACGCAGTGTTGATAATATTCGTCCCTCAAAAAATACGCAAATGTGTTTGTATGTCCGACGTTATGAACGGACACAAACCATTTTTTGGCAGGAAAATGAGGAATAATATTGTACATATGTCCATCAAGTTTCATCAAAATCCGATCATTTTTGACTGAGTTATAGAGCAAAAATAGTATAAAAAATTTGTCCCCATGTTAACAGATAGGGATTTTTTCCTGACCTTGATGTGACCCTTGACGCTCCAAAAACTATTCACTTCTAAGATGGGTCATAAAATGTATACCAATTTTCGTCCAAATCCATTCTGCTGTTTTCGAGAAATCTTGCTTACAAACACACACACACAAGGAGTGAAATTATCCTCCGTCACCGAAGGTGAAATAGAATAATATTACTTACAAATTCTATTTGAAATTAATTTTGCGTTTTAATTGCTTAAGTTTTTACTTCAAACCAATGTTTGGTACATTCTGTGGTATAAAATGCTTTTTAAGTAAAGATCAAACATTAGAATAAATCACAAGCTTTTTGACTTAAGTTAGAACAACTTTCTCATCCACATTATAAACTATACAGAAATATCGTTTACTTGTAGTAATTTTAAATGTAGAAGGTGGTTGATTTTATCCATACATGTGAGATTAACTGCAAAATTATTGAAAACAAGTAATATATACACATCTCTGCAAGTAAGGATTAATATACTCACAAAATAACTATACTAATATATATACATCAAATATTAAAAAACAAATCAGATAAACGTAAAACCATGTCAAAAATTACACTTAAAATGCTAATTGTTAGTAGTCTGAGATTTATAATTCCAATAATAAATATTGCTAAGAATGATCTCAACTCGTGTCCGAAAAACATCCAGCTGTGTTTTTGTGAAATTCAAGTTATTAATTGGGGATTTCTTTTATTCAGTGTTGTTGTGTTTCCCTCTATACAGTTCCTTGCATAAGTATTCACCCCAGACCAATAATGTCACATTTAGAATAAATTCAAATAATGTAAACAATTTTTAACGAACTTGTTTTTATTCAAAACACTAATTATCAAACTTAAAACTGTTATGTGTGAAGAAGGTTGAATGTCAGCAAAACCTGCAAAAGAAAATATATAAATTGAATTTTGCTGATTGCGTAAGTATTCACCCTCCCCCTAAGTCAGTACTTGGTGGAAGCACCTTTGGCAGAAATTGTTGGTGTGTCTTTATGAATAGGTCTCTACCAGCTTTGCACAATGGGATGGTGTAATTTTTGCCCATTCTTCCTGGTAAAATTGCTCCAATTTTGACAAGTTCGTTGGGGATCGTTGATGGACAGCAATCTTCAAGTCTCGCCATAAATTTTATATCAGATTCAAGTTAGGACTTTGACTGGGTCACTCCAGAACATTCACTTTCTTCCGAAACCACTACATTGTGGCTTTGGTCTTGTGCTTCGGGACATTGTCCTACTGAAATGTGAATTATCGACCAAGTTTTAGATTCTTGGCTGACTCAAGTAGGTTTTCCTCTAGGATTTGCCTGTACTTTGCACCATCCATTTTCCTCTCAACCCTGATAAGCTTCACAGTCCATGCTGATGAGAAGCATCCCCATAACATGATGCTGCCCCCACCATGCTTGAGAGTTGGGATGGTGTTGACTGGGTGATATGCTGTGTTGGGCTTGCGTCATACGTAATGCTCTGAATATAGACCAAAAAACTCCAATTTTTGTCTCGTCTGACCACACAACCTTCTGCAATATGTCTGCAGTATCATTTACATGCTTTGTCGCAAACTCCTTAGGAGATTCAAGAGCATGATTTTTCAGCAATGACTTCTTTTTTTGCCGCTCGCCCATACAGGCCAGCTTTGTGTATGGACCGGGATATTGTCGATGCATGAACACTGACTCCAATCTCAGACATGAAATTTTGCAAGTCTTTCACAAATATATTTTGGCTTCACAGTGGCATCCTTAACCAGTTTCCTGCTTGCTCGACTGTTTAGTTTGGAAAAGCGTCTTGATCTGGGTATTGACTGGATGGTGTGAAGCACATTCCACTTCCTAATGATGGACTTCATTATACTCAAAGGAATAATCAACGACTTGTAACCTTCTCCTGATCTGTGCTTCTCTATCACTTTATTCCTGACTTGTTTGAAAAGATTCTTGCTGTTTATGGTTGGTTTGTCGTATCACTATGTGAGTTGTGGCTTGAACAGATGCATTTACTCTTTGATTATATACAGAGACCATTACACTAACTTTATAAAATTTCAAAGTAATCTTTTGCACCGTAGCAAAGAGGTTGAATACTTATGCAATTAAGAATATTCTAATTTTCTTTGAAAACTTAACTTACATAATATCAGCATTTTTTAGCTTTCTCAGTTTGTAGTAGATTGTGTAGACTCTAAATATAATATTCTATTTGAAAATTTCATGATTGCAAGCTCAGACGGCAACAAAATGTAGAATCTTTGCAAGGGGTGAATACAAGGCACTGTACATTAAAGATAATAAAAAGTTGTTGACATATGACGCAGACTCGAGAAACCTGACACTTAGACGACGTTTTGACAAACCTACATCAATAGTAATGTCTTTCTATGTTACATCAATATCTGTTTTATCCATTCGAAACATAAGGCAATGAATAACTTCATAGATTAAATCGTGGGCTACCCTGTGATGAATCATTACGGCTACAATGATTTGAACCATAGCCTTATAAATTTTGACACATATTTTAATAAAGTACTGGTTATAAATTATTCATTACATTTCATAATTAATTATCGGTTTTATTAAATCATTAATTCTAATCGCTATGTTTGTTTATTTCAAAATTTCCGTGCACAGCTATACAAAATGCTATCTGCGTATAGCCGTAACTAATTGTGAACTATATATAAACTAAGCGGAAGGAGCCACGAACAGTATCGATCGCTGAGTTACTCTTGTTTGACTAAGTATCGTAATTTCAGCTTTACTCTTTTAGAATACACAATGCTCAAAATGCAGAACACGCTTTTTCGATAGTTAGGACACAAGTAAAGAATTTACATATTTACAGTCAAAGAGAGCTAATTGAATGCCACGACCAGCCCTAAAATATCAAAATGTTGACACAAACTAGGGATAGGTTTTCGAACTTTTTACACATTAGTAATAATTACTGTGGGAATCCTGAAGTCTCGGAAAATTACACAGACCAGTTTTTGGACTATGTTTGATTGAATATATATATATTTATAGCAATGTACATTATGATTATTTATATATTGAATTCAGAATAATTTTTAAGTAGTACCACAACATGACAGTAAATATAAAATTTATTTAATTAAAACAAAAATTAAACTCAAACGAAAAAATGTAAATCAATGTAGCATACAAAAGCAATGACTGCATATTACTAGCTAGTGACTTGTAACTTTTGTATCATCAAATATATCGAGGAGGTAAACGTTTTTCCAACGTTGATAAACTGTTGCGTATTCTTAGCTAATTCCAATCTATTTTAATAACAGAGCTTATTGTCAAGGATGTCGAATAAAAGTTAACGAATTTGCATTACAGTGCTTACCTGTCCACGGTTTTTTACTAAACATATACACATTTACATATATTTATTGCTCAAAAAATAAAAATGGAAAGTGTTTAAATATATTTGCACAAATACTTTTCCATTATTATACAAATAAAAATAGCATAGTTAAAGTAAAGATACTTATACTAATAAATTTAGTAATATTTCTCAAATAGTAAACTTAGTCTGTTGTGTAACGAATTATAGAGAACTCTCTAGAATAGCTAAATATGAAATAAGAATTGGATTTAAGTTAACAATCTTAAAACTTGTGAATCCTAGGATTATAATTAGATTAAATATTTTAAACACAAAACAGAAGGGATTAATTTTATCAATGTTTAAATGCTTTAAAACATTCATTATTAAATAACATCCTGTGTAACAGCAAAGTCCAGATGATATCTGATATGCGGGATCTAGCATTACAATAAAACTGCTAATAATTCAAATTACATCATTTTCTACTGAAATAGTTCGCGTTTCCAGAGCTGACTTATTAATGACTACAAGTAAAGTTCTCCAAGAAACTAAGTGAATTAAAAAGGCTGAAATATGATAAAGTAGGTTTCAGTTAATCAGCAGCATTTCTTGACTGATAAATGTGTAAGTACATAATTTCTGATATATAATCACTGTCAACCTAGAGAAAAATATAAGTAATAATAATAATATGTTCAATAGGATCCTACCAGACAAATCTATTTTTGGTGGATTTTCAGAACCAATAGTTTATTAATATCACTGTATTAATTCGTGTGTTCTAATATACATTAACATAATAAATTAAAACATTTACCTGTACCTGCATGTTGTCCCACGCCTAAGAAGACTGTTGACGTGAATACCTTGAAATCAGAGCATGCTTATTTTGTTTAGTAAAATAAAACCATACGATGTTTGAAAGATTTATATGTTAACTAGACCACCGTTAACCGTTGGGTCAACCACTATTCAGGGGTGATGAAAATTGAAGCTAATTTCAATATTGCACCGAAATGAAGGTTTATTTGAGATAATTTAATTAAATATTTCAATCCATTCGTGGTATTCATAATTCAAGAAAATATATTTGATTTTTGATCGAGCGTAAAAGGAAAGACCATTTCATTTTTGAAAAGAGTGATGTAAGAAGTTTCGTAAAAATCGCGAACGGTAGAGTGAATGATTTTTTGACTGAGAAAATAAGCAAACAAACA
>NW_013665652.1:443624-453566 GCF_000517525.1 Limulus polyphemus | reverse complement strand
TGTTGTATAGAAGATATTTTAAAGTGATTCATCAGATGTAAAACAATTAGATATGTAGATAAACCGATATGTGGCTCCATCTAGTGTACCTATATTCATCTAGAAATTTTCATAAAAGTGGCCCGAAAAACGGAGCTAACTCGGTAACCCGTGGCCCGATTTTAACAAAACTTGTTTTATTTTGTTTCTATTCTCATTTGTATTCTCATTTCATTACAAATATCGCGGTATTTGCGCCACTTTTGCTGTATTTAATTACAGACAAGCACACAAACAAACAATCTCAGAGTTTTAGTAGTATATAAATTTACACTTCGCTAGTAAAATTCATGGTAGTGATATAAATATCTTGTGTTTGCTTAGTTAATGTTGATTTTGTCGATGGAACTTAATATAACAGAAATAAATTGAATTTAAATTTAAACTTTCTTTTACAATAAAATTACGTTGAATATCGTCGTAAACAGCACTAAGAATAAATCAAGAACTCCAAAACTTGCTCTCTGGATAACTCACAGGGAAACTACAATCTATTGGAAGCCCTATTAAAATAGATGAAAACCCGTTCAAGAAAATGTATAAAATATAGCTTCCTTTTCTAGGCTTCTTTTAAACTAGGTATCTCAAAAGTACCGATCTATCTTCGTGGTATTATTAAAACATAGACATTAGACCGACTTTGCACAGAAAGAAAACTCAAACAAGAGTGAGTTAATTAGGTTTATGTAAATATTTCGCTTCAAGTAATTATGTTTCTAGATATTCGAATGTAAAAAAAGTTATGACACGAAATATATTACCGGGGGTCAAGAAAAAGATTAAAAGGAAATCTCACTTTTACCTTTGTTCCGATTTGATACTTTTTATAAGTCGAAACATTTATATTGCACACAAGTGAAAAGGTACTTTACATATATTTAATTTGTATGTAATCTTAAACAAACTATACGTCACCTGGCAGTTCAGTGATAAGTAAGAAGGCTTATAATGCTACAAATCGTGTTTCGATATCCACTGTGTGCTTACTAGCAAATAAAAACAAACAATATATTTCTGTGATGCTATCGACACCTTAAGAATAATTTCATGATATACATTTGAATATCTATTAACTTGTAAGGATATAATTCTAATCAGCCGACTGTCCGAGTTTTGTCTATATTGTTCTCTGTTTTCTAGTTTACTTCAACTTCAAAAAAATATGTTCCATGTTTTTTGGTTTAATATACTCAAGTTCTGGTGGTAAAAATACTATATATTGTGCTATTTAAATACATATCCTTCATTAACATTTGTGTCCATATATATATACGTGTTTTATTTCTAAAATAAAATAAACTTTAAGTTATACTTTTGATAGTGATAGTGTAAACGAACCTGAAAGATTAACCAGTAAATAATACATATTGATTTTATTAAACACAAAATTAAAAATTAACTGGAAGAAAAATCAGCTTACGTTAACTCTACCAACTCTCTTTAAAAGTAAACAAGATTCATTAATTCAAAATTGCTACAAATGTTATATTGTACAACTTATAGAAGCTATGCCGATTCATAATAGCTAAACTTCTTAATAGTATTAACTCCAGCTGTACCATATTCATAAATCGTAAAATGCAAATAAGAGCTTTTATGCATTTCAATCTCGCGATGTAAATTCTCAGGATATTTCTTTGAAACTGTATATCATATTAACATTTTTATGTTTGGTAATTACATTTCGTTTGACCATTGAAAAGGTGTAAGCTTATACGATCAATATTTCCTAAACATATCTTAGATTTACTAATCTAAATAATATAAGCATACAAATATAAATCTTATATTCCTTACAGAATGCTGAATCAATTTTAAATTTTTTTTCTGCTTTATTGCGCAATAAGTGTATTTTCTCCATTGAAAGTCTAAGTGAATAATCTAAAACGCAGTTGTTACTGTTACTAATTAATACATCAGACTACTATCGTTGGTGTTTTAACAATAAAAAGTTCGAGTTGATCATTATTCACTCTAAATCGCCTTTATATACCACTAAAATTGCATTTTTTAAATTATTATAGTTATCGAAGATATAAATCAAATACTCTTATTCACTATAAAACAAGGTTAATTGCTTTCTCGGAAAGATGTTAGACATTTTCTATATGCAAGAACATATATTAAAATAACTATAACACAAAAATTCGACAAACATATATCTATAAGATACGAAATGTTTTTACTTTTACACAGTTGTAAATGCAACGATAATATCTTATACCAGCTTTATTTTTAACTTAAAACACTAAATTTATTTCTGGAAATTATTATATTTCAGATACAGATATTTCTCAGACTTGTTTTATCTAGAAAACGTGCATATAGGTATATAGATATATACATAAATTTATATTACTAAGTATAGATCCCGAACAAGGTCTTGTTTGGAAGGAATTAAATGTTAGTTAACTATGTGTTTAAAGTAATATTTTAAACTTCTATACTATTTAATCGTCAAAGTTAATTACATTTCTCTAAGGCATTAGTACTAGGCCTACTATATTTTTAACACTGCATCTTTATCTAGTCTCTTAGGGATTTTCAAATGTAAGAAGAGTGTATAATAATAGTATTCCAATCACTACCGTGTTTGTTGTGTTCCAGCCGGCCTGATAAGCTCTGGATTGAATGAAATGACAATGAATATGGTGAACACAGAGTGATTGGAATCTATTATTTTACACTCTTCTTATTCTTTAAAATTATTAAGGGATAAGATAAAGAATGCAGTGTTAAAAATGAAATAAGCTTAATACTAACATCTTATGACAAGTATAATTAATTATAGCCATGCTCACACCATAACAATTGTTAAGCATCAAAGTGCTATTTTATGTTATTTATATAGCAAAATTTAAAAATTAATTAATTATTAGTTTTATCTAATATCTGTTCTTTTAAATAGCTTATGTTATTATCGCTTAGCTTAGAGTATAATTTGCTAATTTAGAAGTGCTTACAGCTGATCACAGTAGATTTAGACTGAGCAATTATTTGGCTTCTAAAGTACATGAGTTTATCAAGTTTTTAACAGTTAACTCCTACTATTTCTCTCACACATATAAACAGTTTTTATTGTCTTACGTTTAATAAATGAAAGGCTGTTTAGTAGTTTATATTTATTTTCTTACTCCAAAGTCCAATGTGTTTGTATATATAATTCATTTTTTCAGTTCTTAATTGTTGTGAAACGTAGGACTTTTATAGTATAATGATTTTTGTTCAAATCATTGTACAACGTAAATAACATAAAACATTCTTTGTCAAGTCATACTTAGGTTATTGTAAATATTGGTTCTAATGTTTGCTTTTCAACATCTCGTGAGAAAAGCTTTATAATTTATGATAGAGGTATTGTATGTGTGTCTGATATTAATGATTGTAGTCTGACTGCTATGTTGTAATAGAAAACTTACCTTCATAAAATTTAATGACATGACAAATTTTCTACAGGTAAGATTTTTCAACTACATTTATCTTAGTTTCTATCTAAATCTTCGTGCTTGATTTTCTATTTTAACAGGAACTCGTTGTATATTACTAGCTCCTAAGGCAACAAACTTAATATTTCATGTTAACTAGAGTACTTCTAATGGAAATAAATATATATAAAAGAAACATAACTCCATAAAGTTTTTTATATATGCAGTTAATGTACACACGTGATACCTCATTGATATTTTACTGATGCAGCTATTTCTGTTTCTATCGAATATAGTGGATACAAAGCTTATTATTTTCAAGTAAATGGTCTCATGTAGCATGTAGTCACATATTTACAAGTTGTTATTTTTTTGTAATAACTGTTACTGTTTTTTTTAATATTCACTAACAATTACCTTTCTTTGAAGACCTGGAAAATACAGTGACTTCGAAAATTAAATTACGCAGATTATCAGTGGCTTATTTGGGCTAAAGGTAACATATTAAAATATTGTACTATACCAAATATATTAAAACGGCGTATTTTATTTAATACATCAAACAAACAGTGTTGTAGTTTTGCGCAAGATTCTTTTAGTTTTCCTTTTTTTTGTGAGTCGATTTGTACCATTATATAACGATCGATAAATATTGTTTGTTAAATCAAGACTAAAATAAATGTTAAGAAAAATGTTAATTGAAAAATATACGTACAATATTTTTCATAAAATTCTAAATCTCTCACTAGCCATCGTACAAAATTGAATTTGATAATTGAAATGTCCGGATGATATATTCCCTTTACTTAAGTGTGTACAGGTTTGATAAAACCAGGAGTATATAGATTTATTATTTCTTCACAACGATTTATTTCAATAATCAGTTTATTTTACTTATTTTTGAAAGGGATTGTACTTTAAAAGTGAGTGATAATATTTATAAATATTTTTGTATAAATACATTTTGTAATATGAAAAGTACGGGAATTTCATACGTTGTGGATCCAATTTAAATTTTGATTAAATTCAACTAACTACATAAAAACATGTACCATGATAACAAAAGTCTGAAGAAAAGCTGAAAGTTCTAAAAACGCCTAAATAAAATAAAGAAATATTCATATCTACATCAATACAGATAATGCCAATCCAAATACGATGTGAACACGTGAACCTCACTTATAGAATTACATTAAATTAGACTCGAATGCAAATAATCTAGTCTACGACATTCGACACCAAAACCACCATTCACTGTCTTTAGCCAGGTGAAAAAAAGATAGAGTATTTTGAGAAAAGAGAATAATATGTAGTGTTGAAATTAAGGGCTATGTGTGTTATTCAAAGCAGTTGGAATTAAGAAATTAAACTTAGGAATATATTGCTTGTCTTCTAGCAAAGGTTTTAGTGTTTTATTAATACAAGAAATAACTACTATGGCGGCTAGAATGCAAATTTCATGAAATATATTGTCCATAGTAAACAACCACAATATTTCCATGCCTTTATTTTTCCTTCTTAATTAAAATATTCTATAATTCTCAAGTGAGCGCATATAAAGAAGGTGTGAAACTCAAAAGATGTTTCTCTTAATATTATAAGGGCTATTATAATTCATAAACATATGCCACGAAACTCTTTTTCTTCTATGGCTTAAAAAATAAAATAGGGAATTACTCGTAATCACAGAAGTTTGTGTGCACTGCCAATGACTACTATTTATATAAACTTTTTATCTTCCTTTACTTATAATCATTATATTAAACTATTCTGTGTACGTAGGTTTCGAAGCGGCAATCCCTGGATACGAGAGATACAGTATGCTTGTTGATGTAGAAAGAGGTATCTACAATCTAAGGATTAGAGACTGTAGGCTTGAAGACGAAGGTGAATACCAATGCCAGGTAGGTGAATAAACTGGTTATTTTACTAATATGAAATAGCGTTACCTTACAATTAATTTAATTCTAGAAACCTATTTTATTGATAGTCATATATATATATATCTTAAGTCGATTGAATTGCATGTACTTGTAACGACAACGTATTTTCAGGAATATATTGCAAACAAATTGAGATAAGAGAACAAGAATCTTAAGCGTTATTTATACATAGGGAAGTGTATTCTTTACTCGTATGTTATCTAATGAAAAACGTCAGAGGACAAAAAATTTTAATAAGTTTTGAATTGAGAGCTTTCAACGTAATTTCAACACAGCTATCAAATTTTCACTTGTAATTCAAAGGCAAAAATTCCGTATACATTATATTATATTTCATCTCGATAATTATTCGAAAGTAATTTTAATTCTGTTATAAGTTATTATGTTGGATAACATTTTATATAATGTCACTTAATCGTAAAGACTAAAGAGCAAAATTCATACGAGTAATTGAAGATTCATGGATAACCAAACCACAATATTATCTATAAAATTCGCTGTGACAGTTTAATATTTTTGGTCCTTATTCAACGAAGCAGAAATTCAGTGCTAGTAAATTTTGTTATACCCTGGATTTATCTTGTATAGGTATCTATACTTTAGTGTTATTTGTTTATTGCTAGGTAAATTATTCATATTTACAAGTTTTTTGTTGTTTTTTTTAAATATAGGTTGGGCCAGGTTTTAACCAAGACCCAATAAGAGCACTCGCTCGACTAACTGTGTTGGGTAAGTCTGTGAATTAACAATAAAAAATATATTATATAAATTTGTTCAAATTCAACGTCATAGAAAGTTCATATTAAAACTAGCTTACAAGATGATGCCATTTAGAAATCTAGAATTTTTCTCTGAATATTTTTATTTGATACTTCATTTGATCTGCATTTAGATAGACATCATGTAGACATTTTTACATACAAGATCGTAATTTTACTTAGAACCTTTTCCAGTTATTTACGTAAATTAATATGTTTTAACTTAGTTTTTAACGTCTAGCTCAATTATGACAAACTTTGCTAACTTGTTTATTCTGAGCGCAAACCTGCAGCATGGGCTATCTTACCCTGTGCCGTAGGTAACGAATCCCTGATTTCAATTGTAAAACAACCCTTCAGGAAAGGGGGTCTCATAAATATTTAAGTAAGAAATAAAGTTTCACTTGAAACCTACTCTACATTTTGTTAAAGGTTGCCAAACATAATGTTATGACATCTTCTAAAACGTATTTTATTAACCAGAGCATTATTCAGCAACTTGTGAAATGTCTACATCTGTTTGACCAATAAAGTAGTTTCTTGATTGATTCTTAAAAAAAAATGTTTTGTTTACTTTATGATATATATAAATGTATATATTAATTTTCTTATTCAACTGTAGATATGTTAATTGTGATAGGGACCGAACGTGGTCTAGAGCTTAGTGTGCGAGGGTTACAGATCTGATGTTCCGATGTTTGAACTGAGATTGAGTACCATAGCTGTGACAGTTGGTCCCGCTTTTTATTTAAGAGTAGCTCTTTGATCAACTGTCTGCTATTAAGGATATCCATTTATCAACTTTAGATATTTCTAATTTTGCAATTTAGTCCATGTGTTTTATGAAATCCATCGATGGATTTTGAGTTTTTGGCTTTTACAATTTCTAGCTTATTCATAAAAGTTTTTATCTTTTTAAACACAATTAACTACTTTCAGTGTAATGGGTAATTGCATAGGTCACACCGTGTTTAGTCAATATGTTATTTAACTGAAGGGGAAGATTAAGTAAATATATATTTTTCAAAAACAAATTTCTAAAATCATTGTAAATCATTTGGTTATAAGGTTCTGTAATAGTCAAAACCCAATGGACTAACTGTTAAAAATGCAAAAAAACATTTCAAATAATCATAAATATTATATGAAACATTAATTAATAGATTTTATGACATTGAACGAAACTTTAAATATCATTAAAGTTTGGTTAACTGAGTTACAAGCGAAATAATATCTGCCTATTATTAAACTATTTGTCGTAACTGTATAATTTTAGAAATAAATTATACAGATATAACATTCACAAAGAACACTATTAAGACTTTATGAATATTAGTTAAAAGAGTTAAACTTAAATACTATCCACCTATCCATCCATCCATCAACAGATTAAAGTTGATATACTATTTGATGGAATTGAAGAACGTTCTTGTAACGGTAATATTTCACCTAGATTTCGGTTGATTTTGTTTTGATATTTTACATTCAACATTACGCACCACCTGCCAACTTGATATTATGGCAAAAATTTTCCTAAAACATACACTGTAATTTAAAGAAAAAAAACGATGTGGGATTCCAACAAACATACTTTTTGTTGTTGACAAGGTGAGAATCCATATCTTTGAAAATAGAAATACAGAACAAAAGAAGTTTACACTTCTAGTACATAAGTAAAGATGTGAATGTTGTGTAAAGAGAATGGAACTCGTGTAAGTGGGGTGTTAAATATATATGTAAATATAAAAACAACTGTTAAGCTGTACCGCACTCATGTAAGGAAGATATGAGATACGATATTATAGTTTTACACGAAGACAAGTAATTATTTAAATTAATTATATTATTATGGTAATATTTAACCATAAATTTTTGCACTCATCTCACTTTATTGAAACGCGATTTCACCACCTCAGGGTGGTGCAGTATCACACTTTCTTATGAAAAATGCTAATTTATATTTTCTGTCTGTAGCTTCAGTATTCGTACTTCACATCCATAAACGTGTGAAATGACATTTTGTTTTTTAAAGTGCAGTGGCACTTAATCTTTTTTCTCAGTTCAAATATTTGCATATCTGTCATAAATCACGATTTATTTGTTTCATATATTCGCACAAAGCTATGCAAGTGTTGTCTGCGATGTAGGTTTCTAATTATGAACTAACAGACTCGAGGGAAGTCAACAAGCTAACAACACCCATCTTCATCTCCTGAGCTACTGCAATCTAATAGTGGGATTCTTCCGTCAATCTACAACAGAACCACGGTTCCAAATTGCGGAACGTGAGATTGTGGCAATAAAACGCGAACCATGGATCCTCAGATCTAAAATCTGGCATCCTAACCCATAAACCATGTTTAATCAGCAGGTTTTAATCAAGTTAATTTAATAAACTTAATGCCAAAGAATAATACTTAAGGAGTGCTATATAAGAACAAACGTTGGTGTATCTTAAGTAAACTGACCTAATTCAAAAATAAATTATTATAGTCTTCAATTATTAGTTTCAGCCGTGTTTTGTAAGTCACTTAGATTCTAGTTGAATATTATATAATATAATAAGGTTTCATATTAAATTTCTAATATATAATATTGTATTGAATTGAGCTCTTGCATCTCAAATGAAGCAACAGTTTTGAAATTAATATTAGTACGGTAGGAGATCGATGACTTTTAATCAAAATACTAGTGAATTTTACTCATTTTTGTGCGTGTTAGTATATACATGTATGTGATCATATGTTGCATATATAAGTATGCATTTTCTTGTTACTTGAATGTATTTGGAAGAAATCTATATTTCTTGATCAATCTACTTGAGCTAATAGAGTCTATAACACATTAATTGTTCAAACAATTCGCAAAGAAATTTATATTTCTTGATCAATCTACTTGAGCTAATAGAGTCTATAACACATTAATTGTTGAAACAATTCGCAAAGAAATTTATATTTCTTGATCAATCTATTCAGCTAATAGAGTCTACAACACATTAATTGTTGAAACAACTCGCATTTCGCAATCTTAATACAAAGCTGATTAAAGTATTGTAAAATATTTAACAATGCTCTACTTTCGAAAAAGTATACTTTCTTTCAGTAATAGGGCCCGGCCTGGCCAGGTGGTTAGGGCGCTTGACTCGCAATCCGAGGGTTGTGGGTTCGAATACCGTCCCACCAAACATTCTCTTTGAGCTGTGGGGAGCGTTATAATGTTACGGTCAAGCCCACTATTCGTTGGTAAAAGAGGAGACCAAGAGTTGTCGGTGAGGGGTGATGACTAGCTACCTTCCTTCTAAGTTTGGGACGGCTAACGCAGATAGCCTTTGTGTAGTTTTGCGCGAACTTCAAAACAAACCAAACTTTCATTAATATTTTGTAATATTAAGTTAACGTAAAGGAACATGAGTTCATATTATTTTGTTTATCCTAATTTTAGAGTATTTATCAAGCATTTATATCACAACCTTATAAAGTAGCAATAGGATGTCTAATGTTTTTTTTTTGTTGTTGTTTTAATTTGATCCATGACGATGCAGGTACTAATGTTTTATATATAGATGCTTCATGAAACTTTCGTCAATATATATTGCATTATTTGTAATTCTATTGCTACCAAAGTGCCATATAAAAAGAAGAATTATATACAGTTTAGGATTCCCCTATGATTTATTACATCTTATCTAAAACTCCTAATTCTTGATCAAGATCAAAATGAAACCAAATGAGTTTATTATTAAATTTGGAAGTCTCGTGTAACATGAAGCGAGTTATT
>NW_013665652.1:422793-442755 GCF_000517525.1 Limulus polyphemus | reverse complement strand
AATTCGCCATTCCTCAAAACATTGTGAAAGTGGGTCGAATTATTTTGCCATACAATAATATAGAAGAAACGGTTAGTGAGAATTTTTAAAGATTTTTACTCAAACATAGCAAGAAAAATATATGATACTTTAATATTGCCGGAAGTACATTTTCTGACAGATGTTGAACGCATGATTTTGCAGGTTTCTTTCTTCTGCTGCCCTACGTCATTATCATACATTGTTTATTAGCTCTTTTTCGATATTCACGCAAAGCTACTCGAGGATTATCTGAGCTAGCCCTCCCTAATTTAGCAGTGAAGTCATCACCTCTCACCGCCAACTCTTGGGATTGACTAGCTACCATAATAGTCTCTTAGAATGAAATATATATATATATATTCATTCCAAGTTTATAATTTGAGAAAAATAGGAAGATATACAAATACCTTGAAAGTTTTGCTATTCATGTGCGTATTTTTTATTAAGATACCACATTTTGACTACCGCTCTGTACTGCGTATTGTATGAAAATAGTAAAGAATATAAAATACTTACTTCCCGAAGATCTTTCAAAGCATTTCACGTACAAAAGATATATATTATTTAAAGTTATGTTTTAGTAAACCAAATACACAGGCACCTAATGTACTGTTGCAATAAAGAGTAAAACTTTTTACAACTGTTATATCTGTTATAAATATATTGCGCTTGCTGTAGGACCATGCAAGCTAATGGAACGTACAATTACACACCTTCTCCTACGGAAGCGTATCCGTCCTTGTTTAAAGAGATTACAAAGTTGTTACATGTAATTTGCTATAGATAATATTCTGAATTTATTTCACAATTATTCGATAATTTCTTAAGCTCTCGTTCCCGTTTATTGTAAAATTAGCCTATAACCCCCCCCCAATCATAAAATAATTTTCTCCACATGGTGATAACAATAATACAGTGACATCATTTGTTTGAATTCAGTTCTCCAATGTCTGAAATTGTTTAAATAAATTTCTATAAACGTTGATAAGTTGTCACTGTTAACATCTAAACAGTGTCTATGTCTGCGGAATATGTGAAGTGATTCTTGTTGATTATTTCATTATAAGGTTTAGTTTTCATTATTCAGATAAAAAATAAGTTTGTGGAGATATTTTTATACTCTTGAAAATAGTGTAAAAATGCTCAATGATAACTATTAGAAGGAATATTTAGCGTGTCGGACTATTGATCTCCGAGTTGCAAATTCATGTCCCGTTACCGCGAAAACATAAATAAAAAATCACGCTCTGCACTTTGGGCCCATGGGTGCGTTATAAGGGTGACAGCCAAATCGCACTTTTCGGTCAACCATGAGTAGCCCAAGAGTTGGCAGTGGGTACTGTTAACTAACTGTCTTCCCTCTAGTCTATTAATTCAAAATTAGGGACGGCTAGCGCAGATAACCCTCGAGTAGCTTTGAGTGAATATCGAAAAAGAGCTAATAAACAAAGTATGATAATGACGTAGGGCAGCAGAAGAAAGAAACCTGCAAAATCATGCGTTCAACATCTCTCAGAAAATGTACTGCCGGCAATATTAAAGTATCATATATTTTTCTTGTTATGTTTGAGAAAAACTATTTAAAAAATGTATTTTCTTAAAATATAAAGTGATTTAGTGTTCTTATAAAACTCAAGATTTTATAACCAGTTTACATTCTACAAAAATACATACTTCCTAAGAAATACACAAATCAACAAATCACTATTAGTTATGGAATAGAAGTGTACTGCAAGATTAAGTGACTTCGTCTAAGATGATAAAATATAATTCTTAAGTAATGAAATTAGGATCTATTTTGTCATAAATATTCCAGACTTCTTTACATAATTTTATTTAGTTATCTATCTATATTAATCAGGTGAGTATAATTCGCCATTCCTCAAAACATTGTGAAAGTGGGTCGAATTATTTTGCCATACAATAATATTGAAGAAACGGTTAGTGAGAATCGTCATTATAATTTCTAGCGTTGTATTAGTAACTTTACTTAACTGATTTATTAGTCTCAAGTTATATTGTCTTGTATTTAATCTTTATTGTCAAACAAGGCGGGACATATGACGTTCGTGATTAGCGGTGTCGTCACTCAGTAACTCGCTTCATGTTACACGAGACTTCCAAATTTAATAATGAACTCATTTAGTTTCATTTTGATCTTGATCAGGAATTAGGGGTTTTAGTTAAGATGTAATAAATCGTAGGGATTCCTAAACTGTATATAATTCTTCTTTCTATATGCGCGAAATTCAAAAAACAAACAAACATATTGTGGTAGATATGTTTATTAAATGATTGCTAAAATATGGTACTCTAAGCCTTGTAACCAAAACCTTTGTGTGAAAATGTTTCTTTACTAAGTTTAAGTAATCAGATCTACCATCTTACTTTGATACATCTATTATTATTATGGAACGAACAATATTGAAATGTCAATGGGTTTGTGGCATACACTATGTAGACAGAAGAATTGCGAGTATATGTACAAGTTGTTATTTTATTGACAAAAAACACAATTACCGAACGCAAACTTAAATCGTAAGAAAATGTATATCTAAGTGACAGCGTAATAGAAAAACTACTCAGTTTTTGTTGTTGGTGGTGATTCCGCTTTAGTGAAATTATTTCTTTATTAGTATAGAAAAACCGTTAAAACATTTCCTATCGTTTAGTTGATATTTTGCCATAGAAACTATTATTTTTGTTGTTTTAGTTCCTCCTGACCAACTGACAATAAACGGAAGAGCAGCATACGATGTTTTAAAAGTCCATAGAGGCGAGAGAATCACTCTGGCTTGTAGTGCACAAGGAAGCAAGCCACCCGTTAAGCTCAAATGGTATAGAAACAATATCCAATTATTAACAGGTAGGTAAATCACGTATAGTTGTTTTTCAATCAAGAAAGCCACCCGTTCAGCTCAAATTGTATAGGGACAATACCCAATTATTAGTAAGTAGGTACAAATTGCGTATATTAGTTTTTTATTCAAGTAAGCCACCCGGTCACTTCAAATGGTATAGGAACAATATCAAATTATTAGCAGGTAAGTACAAATCACGTATAGCAACTATACATAACTTGTACTTACCTGCTAATAATTTGACATTGTTCCTATACCATTTGAGGTGACCGGGTGGCTTACTTGAATAAAAAACTTTTTTTTATTCGATCTTCCACATTCTATATGTATCTGTAATCATACTTGGTATTTATTGAATTCAGATGTGCATCTCTTTTTACAGCACTTAGTAAGTAAATAAGATACTTTGGTTTATTTATTTATAGAATGGCTGCTTTACCAAGACTGTTCGAAACTATTTACTGCTATTATAAATTTTCACTTTTACTTGTTATATAATTTTTGTTGTTGTTGTTGTTGCTCTTTTCAGAATCAGAAGATATTCGACAGGAAGAAAATAAACTCTTTACTACATTAAGAACGATTTTGCTATATCCTTCTTTGGATGACAATGACGCCATCTATGTTTGTGAAGCCGTCCATCCTGCCATGCCAGAACCATGGAAAACTTCTGTCACCATAAGTGTCCTTTGTAAGCTTTCTGTCCGTAATTATTTTCCATTTTCAACGTAGCTGTAATCTGAAAGTTACTTTGTAATTAACAATTATGAAAACTTAATTATTTTATAGAATATTTTTCTTTTTTTATAAATAATTTGCTTTTCTTAATTTTAAGACGAGAAGCTAAACAATTTGCACAATTAATTTTACATTTTATTATCACCTAAGGTGTAAAACTATTTTCAACATGCAAATTGAGCAGTTATACCAGATATGACTGTTAGGTAGGGGTAAACCGTTTACAGACGTACTAACGTCTGAAATCTTAGATAAGTTTTCTGTAGTCTAAAATAAATCTTGATTTCTTTTAAGATATTTTTGTATTTTGTACACTCACATTGTTAAACTTTGAATGTTTCGGTAACTTTGAAAAAGAAATAACGCGTATATAATTTCAGATTGGTGAAATATAAAATGTTCTTACTTTTCCAGATCCACCCGAAACACCTATTATAACTGGGTATTCAAGAAAAAGTATAATTAAAAAAGGTGATATTGTTTCCTTAACGTGCATTTCCAAAGGAGGAAACCCGCCTGCTCAATTACGTTGGTTTCGATATAATGTGTCCCTGAATGGAAACTACAACTATAATAACAGTATAGCTGCAAGCATATTAACCTTCACTGCAACAGCAGACGATAACAGCGCCACCTATCGCTGTGAAGCGATTAGCAAAGTAATGGATAAACCGTTATCCACATCGATAATCCTTTCCGTCCACTGTATGTAATTTATTTCCTTTAACGTTTACTTTATCATGCTATTTTTAATTTTAAAATTCATTTATAAAACAGGTAATTAGCTTTGTTAAATCTCATCGCTATCTTATCTTTCACACGAAGAAGATAAAGGTTAATGTGTATACAGGAATTCAACAAACTAACTAATAAAATAATGAAAATAGATAACATTTTGAAGGAAAACTTTATATTTTTCCGCTTCATTTTACGTACAGCTCAAATTAGACTCTTTCTATAATTAGGTAAGAACTCGTATTAAAAATGTTATGGATTATCTATGCAAAATGAGTTTGTATTTTTGTATTTAAGGCAAAGATGCTTATGTGATTTGTTGCCGTTCCTAATTATGAATTATTCACCAGAATGAAGGCAGCTGGTCAGCAGTACACTGCTACCTACCATCCATAACAAGGCGTTGACTATTACACTTATAAATGCACCCGTATATTAAAGCACGGGGACAACACGGATTCGAATTCGGTTCGTCAGCTCCGAAAGTCAAAACTTCACCTCAGGGCCAACCCGAGCTCATCAAAATGAAAATTCATTCTCAAATTTAAAAGTGAAAAAAAATCGTAGTCTCCTCTTTGTCTACATTTACCAATGAAGCAAATAACAAATCTTAAACTTTATCGATACTTCAATAAAAGCTGATTACTCAACTTGGTTTTTATGTTATGGTTTCTATAAAGATGAAACATTAAATACAGTAATAAGATGTATGAAATACCTCAGAAAAGCTATCTCCTTGAAGCAGGGATAATATCGTCTCTTAAATTATGTAACTAAAGAATTTTAATAAGTATCAACTCTGATATTGATCTTATTCGAGTAAATATTTATTTAGCTATAGCTCAAGCAGGTATACTTATGCATTTTATTCTCATACCGCTTGCATGATATCTCATGGTGAAAAGACATAAAAAACTAAGTTCAGCACAGAAGTAAAATAATTCAATACATTAGTGATTCTATAACTTTTTTACTTACAAAAAATTTAGATAAACTATTTCCAATACATAGTTAACATTTGCTACTTCAGCATCACTACTGAAGATTTTTTTCTAAGTAATATTCATATTAAATCACTTAATTATAAATAATTAGATTTATAAAAAGATATTATATATATATATATTTCAATAATCAATTCCTTTTAGTTCCACCAGAAGGAGTTTATGTAACTGGACCGGCTGAAGCTAGGAGAGGAGACATTGTTACTGTTACCTGTACCACCTCTCCTAGTAATCCTGTACCTAAAGTTAGGTGGCGAATAAATGGAATGTATATCGTTGGCGACGAAGAGTATACCACAGAAACAGCTGAGGGATGGGTCATCAAATCTAAGATCACTGTTTCCCTCACCAGGCAGGTAAATTCTCCAACTATTAACAGAAAAAAGATGACACAATAATCCTTAAACCTTCAACATGAATTACATTGAAAAATATGACACAATAATCCTTAAACTTTCTACATAAATTACATTGAAAAAGATGATACAATAATCCTTAAACTTTCTACACGAATTACATTGAAAAAGATGATACAATAATCCTTAAACCTTCTATATGAATTACATTGAAAAAGATGACACAATAATCCTTAAACCTTCTGGATGAATTACATTTTATTAGCTACATCTACCCAAATCAAAATAAAGTGCGGTGTAAACTGGGTAATCTAAGCAAAGATGTGTGTGTTTTATTTATTTGTTCATTGAACTTTTGTCAATAGTTAGCTAATTAACATGAAATTATGAGATATCCGTAACTTTTTCAGTTTCCCAGAGGAGACTAAAAAAGAGACTATATTCGACAAGCGTAGCACTTTACCTATGTGTTGAATAATCAAAATTATGGAAAACAAATTACACATTAACATACCTCATATGATACCTTTGACAAATTTGTTGTTGGTGGTGTATGATTATTAACCTACCATCAGAGGGCTCTGAAAGAAAGTCATTTGTGTTAATGGTAATTATCTATAATTATCTGTAAAGCTTTGAAAAAACTTACGTAATTCTTTGTATTTGCATTGACGCAAGTTAATTTTTTTTTCTGACTATAAAACTTGATGCATAAAAAATTTTAGAATTTAATTAATCTTATAGCTTTTTGGTAAATTGAACTGATCTTATAGCTTTTCAGTACGTATTGTTATTGATATTTAATTTCATACAGAGAAGAAGAACAAAAAGATTTTATTGCCCTTTAGTTTGGTCAAAGTATATAAATATAATGGTAAATTCAAAGCCTTGTTGAAGTTCAATTAAGGATTTAGAAAATGTCTTCTAACAAATACAGTGTAATAATTTAATTTTGTATACATTATTTACAAATGACTTGAATATGTAGATATCATATATAGCAAACAGCCATCAAGCCCAAACTTCAACTTTATAATATTGCTAAATAAAATGTATTTTTCAGAATTTATAGTTTTCTATTATGTTATTTTACGCTTATTTTAATTTCGCATGATTTAATATTGTGAGTGATAGTATGGTTAAATATATATATATATATTGAATATTTTAGGATGCTGACGCTAAGAATATTATTTGTCGAGCTGGAGACGATGATATTGGATACAGCAATGGAAGTTTACAGATCAAAGTTACATGTAAGGATAACATATTTATATTTATGTATGATGAAGCTTTCATATAACTAATTAATGTTTCATATTGAATTAATTTCATCATAGTAATAATTTATTTACGATTGACACCGGTATTTTATTATAATCACTTCGTGAACATGAATGAAAAAACAACGACAATATCGTCATAGAAAACAAACAGTCCATCAGATTGTGAAAATTTAACCCTAAAAAAATAATAATGACATTATTTAAATAGTCACACTGCCCTGGCATAATAAAATAAGCAGTTTTGCTATAGTGTTGATATTGATTATATCAAACACAAAATTGATTAAAAATAGCCAATACATATTTAGTCTTCTTAGGCATAACTGTAATTTCATATAAAAAAACATGCCTATTTTTGTATATTTTTACTTAACAGAATGACGCTGTCAGTGGGAGCATAAAATAATAGGTTTATCTCACACGAAACATATCGTTTGATTTAGGTAGATGCGAGCATAAATAAATGCATAATCCCACTGAAGGTTTTCTAAACCATTAAATGCTAGAATTTATCTTTCCACAAGTCTTTCATCGACAACCGTACTAGTTTTGCTTTTTAATTCATTTGATAGTTAGCAGTTTGTTTGCAAGTTTCAAGTTTAAAAAACCTTCTAACTAATCTTTTATCTGCCATGAACTGAATCTTAGAATCAAACACCATTAAAGAACAATTTTGGAGCTAGATTATAACTATATTTAATTATAAATGTTTATTTCTTGTAGAAAAAAAGAAAAAAGACAATCAAAATATTCTATTGCGTTAAGTTTTACAGACTTAAATTATTACTTTAATTAATATTACACATTTGTGATTTAGAAACAAGGGAAGCCCTAATAAAACTCATGTGTAATAATTACGAAGGAGCTCGATTCATTTTTCACCTATTATGACGTAATGAGTATATTTAAGGTTCCTTACCGACTGGAAACCTGGAACATTGTAAATTAGTATATACGTATATACTGTACTGTTTGGCCGAAAATGATAAAAAAGTAACGTAAAAATTTAAAATTTAGTCTACAATATATGCAATTTGAAATGGTTATGTGACATTAGAGTGGGTGCCCGTTCAACAGGCTCTCTTCTTTTAAGGTAGTGAGTGAACTAACCAGGTTGTCTATTAAGATAGTCTCCTGGGCATTTCTGGAATTGTAAAGTTTGCATAAAATCACTTCCGAAAAGCTCAACTTTGGTCACAAGAGAATCATAATGGATTTAACCCGTAGACATCCGCAACTTGCTGTGACAAGAAACATATGTATTATAGTGGCTCAATTAATAGAAACCAGCAGTAATATGCAGGACACGTTGCATTTTGGACTTGGTAGCAGGGCAGCTTTGCAACAAACTCCATTTCAGAGCAATGAAGAAGAAAGCTCACCTGCAGTGCTACCTGGGCCAATGATACAAAAGATGATGATGACAAAACCTTGTACATTTTCTGTTATGTTAAACTTATATAAAAGATTTTCTTCATTACCCATTTAAGCCGTCTCCAACCATATATTAGTCTCAAACTGGGTTCATCGTCATCGAAAAAGATGGAAGGATTTGATTGTGGCAGAGGGCTCATGAAATGCTGTACCCCTCATTTATAGCTGCAACAACTCAGGCTGCTGTAGGAAATGTCATGATCTTGATATGTTTAGCTGGCATGATCGTGGTTTCCTCATCCCATAGCAAGATCAGGTGACATCTTGTGAATGCTTCAGTATTGTAGCAGATATTATTCTTTTCCCAATGTTAATTCTGGGTAAGGATGAGAATGAAAGTTTCAGGACAACAATGCCACTATCCATTACGCCTGAATGGTGCAGGATTGGTTTGTAGAACATAACAGTGTCTTTACACATCTACTTTGGGCAGTCCAATGTCATGATATTAGTTATATTGTGCATCTGTGCAATGTCTCAGAACTATGCCTCAGAATCAGTTTTCCCTTTGTTCTAACGACACATTTCTTATGCATCAATGGTTGCAAGTACCACACGATATCTTGTGGCATCTTGTCCAGTCCAAATCACGACGAAATGAAGCTGTCAGTTAGACTAAAGGATGGTCGTACTCAATATTAAGGTCATTCTCTTATATTTGGTTGGATTTACTTAGATATAGTTTGCCCTTTCCAAAGAGTAGTTTGTATCTTATTTTTAGTTGTCTGACTTTTAAGTGCAGCGTTTTTTGTTTTGGACCTAAATGTAAATTTTTGTAACATTGTCTAAAGTTATGTTGTTATTATGTTGTTATGTGTTATGTTGTTTTTCCTTTAGATGTTATCTATTGCTTAAAAGCTATTTCTTATTGAGTTACTATTTTATATTACCTAAAAGGAGTTTTATCTACGTACAAGAACATAGTTTAACTTTTAAACTCAATGAAACGTTTTTGACGAAGTTTACAACCTGTCATCAGAGAACGTACGAAAAAGAAAACATGTAAGCTAAAATTCTCCCATAACTTAACAGACTGATTCTCACTTAGTTTCTTTCTGTGCAAAATTTGTGTTTCTTCGATATAAAAAATGTATGTCGAGAGTATGAGTAGTTATACTGTGCTACCAGGAGCCATCGCAATCAGTATAGATCTTTCAAATATTTTATGATTGATTATCGTATAATTATAAGTATAACAAGTAAATTAAAAAAAAACATCTTTTATCTCTAGCGATTGATGCTAAAATGTTTGTCTAATCTCGCTGTATTTGAGATAATTTAAGGTTGGTTTGTTCTATACAAGCACGTTAATTAGAAAATTACTAATTCTTTATTAAAAATTACAATACGCACAAACAAATATAGCCATAAACGAACGAATACTGTAGGATGTATTATAATTATTAACTTCATATTAATTATATAGTAAATATAAAGATCACGCAATGATATTGAGGTTATGTGATGTACAACTAGGAAAAATACAAGAGTTTGTTTATTTTGAATTTCGTGCAAAGCTACACGAGGGCTAACTGTGCTAGCCGTCCCTAATTTAGTAGTGTAAGACTAGAGGGAAGGCAGCTAGTCATCACCACCCACCGCCAACTCTTGGGCTACTCTTTTACCAAAGAATAGTGGGATTGACCGTCACATTATAGCGCTCTCAAGGCTGAAAGGACGAGCATGTTTGGTGGGACAGGGATTCGAACCCTTGACCCTCAGATTGCGAGTCGAGCTTCCTAACCACCTGGACATACCGGGCCTTGTTTGTTTGAAGTTAAGCACAATGGTCTATCTGTGCTCTGCCCACCATGGGTATCGAAACTCGGTTTCTAGCGTTGGAAGTCCGCAGATATATTGCTTCCACCTTAGCCAACATAAAAAAAATATGGTATAGCCAAGAAATTGTTTTTCAGGTTAGTTATACCTCTTTCTACCACAAATGCCACAAAAATCAGGATACAACTAAATGTGTTCAACCAAAAGATACCCTTTCTTGTATACTAACCTGTATATTTACCTACAAAAACATTGTAAACTCCAATCATTTATTAGTGATTAATTTTCTAATTAGGCACCACGCATGTGAAAGATAATTTATTATTCAGGATATCTATGAGAAAAAAATTATAATTACATTTACATACGTATACCACTCAAAAGTTACTCTAACGATTGCGAACAAATAATATGCTCAGTTTTGTTCATAATTAGAATAAATAAAAGATTCCTGTTGAATATTGTTCCCCTGCTTTAAATAATAATGTACTTTTTCGTTGTTTCTTTCTTCGCTTTTATAATATTTTTTGTTAGTTCGTTGTGACAATATGCTGGAATGTAAGACTTCTTTAAAATGTAAGAACGCAAGCACTAACACGACGGTTGTTACATCACTGTAAAACATGAATTTGTAAAATGCGTCGATAGTAAAATCAAAACATCTTGGCCTTGCTTCTTACTCCAGTTGCTTACATTTGAACGCATAAAATTTAGGAATCCACATTTATTGGTTAGATAAAAATTACCCCATCTTGTTCACTGGAAGTGTCGGAAACTACTTTTCTCTAGGTACTCTATGCAATACTATTAATCTCTTCCTATTAGTCTACTAACTCTCGGTCAAGAGTTTAATAAAGTAGAATATTAGTTAGAAAATGCATGGTTGTGATGGATTCCAAATTTCAAAAAACATCATCAAGATGCGGACGTTACCACAATAAATAAATAAAGACATTCCGAAGGAATCATACCAAAGAACTCACACATGGTGTTTCTGACTTGATAAATATTATATATATGCAGCTGCTGCTGCATCAACTAGCATCCCTGACGTCAAAAATAATTATTTCCAGGTACGTGACGTAAATGCAAGTATTTTAACACAGTCAAAAGGAGCGTTGATGCATTATAGACAAGACCTCGTAACGAAGTTTGAGAACGTTGAAAGCATCAAATGATGGAAATCAAACATATATGACCAAACAGAAATAAAAACTTCGTTCTTGCCACGGTTAGCCCGATGCACATGGTCTTGTAATCAACTCATAGATGCAGAGATACTGTTTCAACAAGATCAATGCTGTGACAAACATTTTACAGGAAGAAAAAATGGCTTTCATATTGTTATCCGTGTAAAAACAGAAAAAAGTCCACAAATATCTGCGCTAATGGTAATAGACAAAACGTACTTTCATGATAGAACTCTATTCAGAGCCTTATAAGGTTATTATGACTAAGAAATGACATAACACCATAAACCATCATAACTTTAGCTTATCGTAACTATTTCTAACTGATGCACATTATAAATATGTGCTTTGAATTTTGAAATGTCATTACATATATTTTTGTGTTTTCGTAATCTCATGCAATGTTATATCTACAGAAAGATCTGAAAATAATTAACTACCAGTAATTTAAAGCCATTAGTCATAAAAAAAGGGCACATCATCAAAGCAATACTTGATCCACGCAAGATATCAATAGCATATTTTTTAGGAAATTTTCCTACCCTTTATTTGTTTATTTTATTTATTACCCTTTATTTATTTTCAACACCAAGTGGGGTTTAATGGATATAATCAAAAATTCAAAATAAGGACATTGTATAATGTTCAATTATTACGTCCCTGCAAATCTTAAAATCAAATAGATTTCTATAGGTTTCTGAAGACACATTTCCATGATATTGATCTATAATGGTCAGCATGTTATATCATCCAAACTAAGGTGTTTCAATTACAAGAAAAAAACTTAGGTTTTGTTTTCGTCTTTACAATGTGGATATTAAACTCACAGATAAGGCATTATAATTAAGTTTCATTATACCACACACAAGTCTGTTATGTCATAATGTGTGTAGTTTGTTACAAATAGTTACATATATATATATATATCGTAGCTGAAATACGTATATAACAAGTGTTTCGGAATGTTACAAATATACATATTTCACAAGGGTTGTAGTGTTCATTGACATTTTAGAATTTTTCTTGAAGCTTATTTCTTATTACTAAATTAATAATACAATATCCAAATTCTTCCAAAGACTTCATGCGCATTATAACTCATATTAGCAAACAAAATTACGAGATTAATTGGAACAAAAATGTCAACAATTTTCAGGTGATTATCTTCTTTTGATGGAGTGAAAACATTCTTATTTGAAATGTAATCAAATCACGCGTCAAACATTCGGTAATCAAACAAACAAAAATTTAAGTTTATCTGGATCATGAAGTAGTGTTTGTTGAAATACTGGAGTGTTTCTTTGATCTATATTTTTTTCACATACGTTCTAATTTTTCTCGTTGCTCTAAATAACGTCTGATCAATTTTTGTATTCATATTTTTGTGCACATATACAAGCAATTAATTTATATTAAACTTAACTTATATCATTTCCGTCTCACAAATAAAATACGTATAGAAACATTACTTGAAACCTAACTAATTTTTAAAGACAAAAACATTGATTTTTCATCGGAATGATTCCGAAGACACATAATTTGAATTTGTTCAATTAAATGATTCAGTTTCGCAAAGCATGATTCTATTCGAAAGACATAGTTAGCAGGTAAGGTACAGTTGAAAGTTCTTGAAATAGACATCTTGTCTGGAGAACATGTGATTACGAAGGATTCAGAAACTGGGAGTAGATCGAAACGTCTTCTAATCATCAATTCACCGCTCAGTTTGCCTATTTCAGCAACGTCCAAAATATTTTTAGATCTTTAAAGGGATCTTGTTCTAATCAATATTCTGAGGAGTTGAAAACTGACTGGGAAATGTATAAAACATACTAAATCAAACAGATAAAATTATAAAGAAGCATGAATTTGAAACTTTACTTGATTATTTTTTTCCATTACAATTAATACTGCAAGCCTAGTTCATAATTGATATTCTACGTAGTTTATAGTTGACATAAACTAATTTGTATAACTAATTTTCAAGGAAAATATATGTCTATACTTTTATCAAAGTAATAATAGATATTTGTTTGTTGTTTAGCATAGCCACCATGGGGAATCCAACTCCGGATTTTAGCGTTGTAATTCCGTAGACTTACCGCTGTCCCATGGGGGGGGGGGGTGATAGATTTTTTAATAATATTAAGTATGCAAAAGACCTCATCAAAAATTATTATTCTTGTTATTAGCATGATTACTTACAGTACAAAAAGTAGATTCAAATACATAGGTAATTAACATTCGTTCAATTTTCATGTTATTCTGCATAATATTTTACATTTGTTCTCTGCTTTACTGTGTAAAATTAATACCCATTTTCAGTCAACACTGGCCACTCTTAGTCAGTGCTGTTGTAAGGTTGTAGTATTATTGGATATGTTCGCAAGTAATCGAGAGTAGAGGATTTAATTGGCAATACCGATTTGAAATGTTTTAATAGAAAACTGAAGAGACTTAACTAAATGTACAACAGTCTTTATTACTTAGTGTATTAAAGTTGATTTAATGACATCGCAACTGAAGCTTTAGCTGGTAGCAAATGAAAGGTTGAATTATGATAGAACTGAATTTAGACGATTTTTAAACATACATACTAGTTGGCTGTATTTACAGACGAGCCACTACACAAAACAGTTTACTTCTGATTTAATAAAAAACAGAACCCTACTTTAGACATCTACTAACAACTGAAATTCTACAGTGTGACTCATCTGGTAAAGAAAACAAAATCAGTACAATCAACCCAAGATAACAAAGATTGTTTTAAACCATTGTTTGACAAAAGTCTGTGTATGTGTCCACTTGTAACTGACTAGCCTCTGAACCATATCTCCACCAAGCCTGGCATGAGTCCTTAGAGCCTTCTCCCTCCAGATAGTGTCATAGCGGAACGACATTCGCGGTGTCCTAATGCCTTCCCTGTGCTTTGAATGGGTATGTCACCTAATATAAAACACTTTAGCAGGAAGTACAGAGTTACAGATGTCGATGGTTTTTATGCAAAGCTATTCGAGGATTATCTGCATTAGAGATCTTAATAACATGCTGTATTTCCAACTACAAGCAAAAGAACTAGAAGTCTATTTTTTAAAACATACATAGTAATGGCAATAATTATGGAAACACATAATAACTGTATAATAAATAATAACTGAATGGTTAATTTATTAATTGTGTAACGTACTGTTACAGAGAATACAAGAGAAAGGATAATAAGTTGTAAGAAGTACTAATTTGTTTATATAAACTTCGTGCTTTACACGGAGCATTACACATTGCTTTTGTGTAATAGATATACTATTGTGGAATATTGTTCCAAATGCTCTGAATTACTCTCCTACAATTCATCGAATTGTAAGATTGCCTTTTGATATTCTCAGATTTATGAAAGCTCATACAACATCATGAATATTCGTACTGGTACGTTATGTAGTCCCAGCCATATTTTTCAGTGTTCCTTCAGTGTTTTTGCCGTCAAGATATCGTTTCACCACATTTAATGTGTGTTTGGGATCATAGTCTTATTGGTAGATAAGCCTCGGTCTAATGGGGCGTGTTCCTGAGCAAAAGCGTGAGATATTAGAATCATTAGAATTTGCTGTACTTGTCAGCAGTCATGGTGTCATCAGTTTTGTTTAGATCACCGACACTGTTGTCTAAGATGCAGCCTCAAACTTGTACTGATCCCCGACCATGCTTGACTGGAGATGTTTTACATTGAAAATGATACCGTTCTCTCCTCCACCATCGAAGAAGCTGCCACTGATTGCTGTCAAGCCATTCGAACTTAAATTTATCTCTAAAAAATAAACAAAAACATGTCTCCATCATTGCTCATTACAGTGTTTATTGTTCGATACAACTTTAACCTTTGCGTTTGATTAACTCTTTTCAATAGCAGTTTTCGAGTAGCTTCGGATCCATTGTGATCACTTGGTGCTAATGTGTAGTTCACTGTTCTCGAGGCAACTTTCACATCTGTATTTAGAATAAGGTCGTTGACAAGATCTATACCCGCAGTTATGTATTTCGTAAAAAAAAAACATACACTGAAATAATGAATATCACATTTGAAGAGTTTTTACTTCTACCACTTTTTTATATTATTAGGCTTGCCAGTTCCTTGTCTCTTCTTAGAGTATTGCATATAACACCTACTACCTACTAATAATATACGGAATTTTGTTGCAATATTTCGCAGTGGAGTATTCTTTATTAGTCATAGATTTTATTTCTACACTCTTTTCGTGTCTTAGGACCCATGACAAGGTCCCACTTCTACTACTGGGCGTATTATTACTGTATTTTCTTTTCTAGGCTTTATACTGATGTGAAACTTCCTGATTGGTTGGATAACAACTAATCACAGTATAAACTATCAACACATAACCATTCAGGAAACTATAAATAGTATTAGAAGCTGCTCTCTACCAACATCTTCAACTAACGAAGATATGAAAACTAAACAGAAATGATACATAAGCAGAGTAAAACATAGATACAAAATATGTCATGGTAATGTCAGTACAAGCCACTCAACATCTCTTCAGTTGGATAATAGGGCCATCAGTAGTTTTAGAGTTGAATAGCGAAACAATACTTACTTTAGAATTTTGCAATGCGCATCACAAGAGTTACTGCACTTAAGTCGCTGTATTTATCTATATACATATACCTATGTATATATGTAAAATATTAAACTCAGAACAATTACTACAGCTTAGTGGAAGAGGTAAGTGAACAAAATCTTATCAGAAACTGCTTGTCACTTGAAACTCAGACTAACACTACATTGCATGACTCTGAGGCCCGGCATGGCCAGGTGGTTAGGGCGCTTGACTCGTAATCTGAGGGTCGCGGGTTCGAATCCCGGTCACACCAAACTTGCCAACCTCCGCCTTTGACTGGTCCCAAGTCCAGGATGAGAAGGGGGGGTTGGGTGCGGGGCTAGCAACTCCACCCCGTAAAAACCAACCTGCTACAAGTAACTGCAACAACACTTTCCGTTGGCGAGGTGTTGTTGCGGCCCTATGCTCCACTGTGAGTTTACAGGAATAAAAAAATTAAATAAATTAAAAACTCATTCCGTACACAGTCGATTTCTTATAGTCAAGTGACTAACACTATATCATTGTAAATGTTTAACCCGCTCAGCTATCATTTAGGCTGATTTCTAACTCAAAAGGCAATGGAAAATCAAACAAAGCAATAACTAAACTAAGCTAAATGCAATATTTATTATACAGTTAACCATTCGCATAGATATGATTTTATAGGTAATGCAACATGCTTTTCAAAATCTCACTGGAAAACTGAAAATGCGCAAGCTACATACATTGCAACTGCACATAAATCATAAATGAATCTTCATTGTCTGTACATTGAAAACAAAGATCAACCAACTTACATGTTTACAAAACATATGTTGATCAACTAATAACTAATCTTTACACTTCCAATAATAAAAACTTTAAGCGCCTTCCTTTAGCCCTTTTCAAAAGTTAAAGTTTTAACAGCAGTGAAAATTGAAACTACCGTCACCTACAAACATTAATGATTTGTTTAAGTATCATGGGGGTCATCTTAACTAAGGATTTTTACTAAGTAGTAGCTCTTTTCCTGAGCATGACAGCTAGACCATGTGTACCAATACTTTTGCGTATATTTCTGGAATAAAATGACCATTTCACAACCCTACAGGCTCTCTTTATCTCATTATACGCAGCAAATGCAGCATTTCAGAACTATATTTGCTCTTTTTTTGTATCTGTGTACAATATGCATGGCAAGAAACAGTTTATCAGACTCTTACTCTGTGCACCTATAGCACATGAAACCGCAGCAGTATTTCGTTTTAGCTTAGGGATATTTTGACTTGATCTTCTCCAAGATTAAACCATGAGTAAAATAAATCCTCCGACAACACTGCAAGTGGAGAAACGAATATGCGCTATTCATAAAACTGTGTGTGTAATACCTAAACGTGACATGACATGTGTATGTACCGTCATCAAGCAGTTATGTACGATAGTAAGAAAACAGGCTTATCACTCACCCTGCTGTCAAGCCACTCTCTTAAGATGCACCGTCTATGCTTTTTAGAAACGAAACACTGCTTCTATGGTTCATTCTGAAAATAAAATGCTGGAGAATTCTACACTGTTTCCTACGAGTGAAGGTCTACTCCCGATGCAGAGGCATCTATGGAAGATAAGCAACTTATCTTGTCATTCTCTGGCTGAATTCATTGTCCACCACTAAGGAAGGATTCTAGACATTCTTGATTAGTGGTGAGACTTACATTGACTGGCTCTGTTTGCTGCCAAGAAATTCTCAGAGTATTTCAAATCCTTTAAAGTGTGAATGTCTTGTAAGTTTTTCAAATGACCAAACAATTACAGTGAGGACTGCAGTCTTATTCGGCTCGTGCTTTTTCAAAATCGTCATTTCAAATCCTATTGCTACTTACGTTGGTTAGTTATGTAAGTAGTTCTTCGTATTCTGACTTAATGTACTGCCTGCACTGTCAAGTTTTAATTTCCCTATGATGGCATCATAGCATTACAGCTGAGCGTATCATGGTGCTTGAAATCATCGGGTATGATAAGTTCTCTTACGTAACACTGTGATTTATGATCTCTACATTTCAGCAAATACAAGATTTGAATTCGAGCTTTGATGCGCAGCATATTGCCAATAAAATGCGTTAACAGTCATGCCACCTCCTGTCTGAAGGATTTGAGAGCGATTGTTGAGACGATCCCTAAAATATACAGACTCTGTTCTTATACAGAAATTACTTCCAGCCCGTGGTAACTTATCTACATCATTTGTCTTTCTCTTATAATTTTGGTTGGCCATCTACCAACTATTATATCTGCCTGTATCACAAACCCATTCATCCAACCAGTGGAAGAACACTGAATGCTTTTCGGTTTAATAGTGATAAAGAGACATCCCACTAAGTCTCGACACTCCAAGAACAACAACGTCAAGACGACGGTTCATCACCTGCAAAGTTTCCCACACACACACACACCACTTTACCTTTCTTCATTGTTACTCACAGAACCAAAACTTACATACATCTTTCACTACTGTAATATTCCTGACTAAACTTAATTAATGTCCGCAACTAATCAAGGAATTAACATTTAGTTAGCAAGTATGAATTAAGAACGGTAAGTGACTAATTGCTGAGACTAAATTATATAAGCAGCACATTTTTTTCTTACATCAAAGTATTCATATTGCAATAAGAACCTTAGAGTAAATTTTAAAATGACAAGTTGAATTAAAATTGAACTTAAAGTAAACTTAGATATATTAGTTTTGAAAACATTAATACTTGTCGACTGGATATAAATGTGAGAGCATTACACAAGGAGCTCTTTACTAATTTCGCCCAAAACAAGATCCTACTTAAAAATAACAAGACTACTGTCAAGAAGAAGAAGAAACTGCAGGGCTCATCAGTCAGGAAACAGATTTCTAATGTGTGAATAACTTGTTTCAATAAATGACCAATTAGGACATTCACTCATTATCCTAGCGAAATTACAAAGGAAAAGCACCTCACTTTTGACAACCATCCAAGAAATGGTGAAGGTAACAAAGATTGTAGTTTCTTACAATTCAGCAGGAAGAGCGAAGTTACGCATGTCAATCACAAACTTTAGTTCTCATGAAAATACTGGAGCTAGGATTTATTTTTTGTGGGTTATGTACAATAGAAACATGCCAAATATATCTATTATTTTACTTGTAAAAAGTATTGGTATTTGTTTTAACGGGGAATGAGCTGAGACAACCTGAATGTATTAAATGAAGCAAATAGTTGTTTAGAAAATGGCATTATGTTAAATTATCAAACGTTAGATAGAGAATAAACAGTTCAAAGTTTCTTATAATCCTACACGTATTTTAAGCTATCTATATAATCTAATATATTTTATGTTTTTAGACCGATATTCAATTTTATCAATAATATAATTTAATCATGGCTAACTGACTCATTTTGATAGTGTGAAATTAGCAGTCATTTTAACCCCTTTGTTATTTTCAACAATCTGCTGTCTTCCTTTTAATAATTCCTCATAATGAATGACCTTTTGTAAAATAAAACAGCATTTTAAAATTTTAAAACTGAACTTCATAGTCGAGGTACTGCAATGTAATTTATTGTAGATTTGGTTTGTTTGTTATTAAACACAAAAGCTACACAATGGGCTAACTGGTTATTTTAGAATACATACTTGTAAATAATGAAGTATTATGCCATCAAGAAATTAATGTTTTGGAACACTTTCATTAATCACCTTCAAAAATGCACATCGCATATGATAGTTAAACGAACCGCTTAAACGTCACATTAGTGTAGCCAATATAATGTATATAGTTTAGTAAAATCTAATCCCTTAAAACGATGGCACACGACGAGACGTACATTCGGCATGTAATGCTGTTTGAATACAAAAAAAAAAGGAGAATACGGAGAATATCAAAGAAGTTTATGAAAATGTTTTGAATGTTCTTAAGTGTCAACGATGGTTCAG
>NW_013665652.1:417895-422125 GCF_000517525.1 Limulus polyphemus | reverse complement strand
CTGAACCATCGTTGACACTTAAGAACATTCAAAACATTTTCATAAACTTCTTTGATATTCTCTGTATTCTCCTTTTTTTGTATTCAAACAGCATTACATGCCGAATGTACGTCTCGTCGTGTGCCACCGCTTTAAGGGATTAGAGTATACTAAACTATATACATTATATTGGCTACACTAATGTGACGTTTAAGCGGTTCGTTTAACTATCATATGTGATGTACATTTTTTGAAGGTGGTTAATGAAAGTGTTCCAAAACGCGACATTAATTTATTGACGTCGTAATAGTTGTTTTTGCTATTTTCTTAGTGCAAATTCATACAGTGAGTTATCTGCACTCTATCAATGAGGGGGAATCGAATCTCGGATTTTAGGGGTTAAGTCCATAAATTACAGCTGGCCCCTGAGAAAGTAAATAATGAAATTGGGAAACAGTCGAAATATGACGATAAAAACAAATAACGTATAAATTCTAAAAGTGATAGTTGTGTAAATAGTTTTCCATTAAAACGGTAAGACTATTAACGGAGCGCAAACAGTTATCTGGTGAAATTCTTTCTGAAATCAGTCAATATGTTTTAATTCTCAATATTATTACCTAATAAATTATGGGACGTATTAAAATCACTTACACTATAGTACTGATGTTAGATTGAACCAAAACTCTCAGAAATGTTAACTAAACGCTAGAAAAAACTATTTCAAAGAGAAAGTGACTTACAAAATATAATAATTATAATCCTTGAATACAATTAGTATGATCTAGTGGTTAGGGCACTTGCCTCGTAATGTGTGAGTTGCGGGTTCGAATCTCATCACCGATCATGTTCGTCCTCTCAGCCATGGAGGCGTTATAATATGGTGGTCCGTTCTATTAGAGTAGCAGGTGGATTGTTTTGACTAGCTGCTTTCCCTCTAGTCCATCTCTTTTAAATTAGGGTCGACTAGTGCAGATAACCCTTACGTTTCGGTGCGCGATATTAGACAAACAAACAAACAAAAAACATTCATGAATTAATTTTATTTAATGCATAAAATAATGGCTGTGTACAAATCAACATTACTATAATTTCCTATAGCTATCTAAGAATAATGTTCATATGATAGATTAGAGGGAAGACATTTGGTTAACGGCATCCATCACTACCTTATTTGTTGAATATAATCGGATGAAAATTTTCTTGATAACATTAATGTTTCCTATACCTAATATACACATGAAATTGTAAATTCGTTAAATGTTATCTGTGATTATATATTAAGTAAAAATAAAAACAAACTATGAACAACTTATATAAGATATTTGAATATATAGTTTCGAAAATTACTTCACAGAACAATGTAGGAGAACGCTATTTTCAAATGATATAATCAGAAGCACAATCAGATTGTGAATTCGAACATTCATGGTTTGTGGCTCATTTACGCGAAAAAGCGCGATCTACATTTGGGGCAGTGTGTGCGTTATAAACGTGTAAAGATATTTGATCAGAATTGGCAGTAATCGCTAAGCACAGATGGTCTTTGTTTAGCTGTGTGCAAATTTTTCAAACGAACAAGCACTAGTTTAAATCAGCTACTTTTCATAAATAATTTAAAGTTATTTTTAGTGTTCTTAATTGTTGACGTGAGTAACGTGACTAGGTACTTGATTTTGTCTTTGACTTTATATAAAATGTATTATAAAAACTTGAGATGCTAACTAAATGATATGGGCGTTATTTGATAGTTGGATACCTGTATCTTAGGTACGATGATAATTATTGTAAAAGTATGTTTTATCTACATTTTTTTATTTTAGTTCTTGCAATACTTTAGGCCACTTTCAACTATAGTACACAATATTTCCCTCTGATTATTGCATGTTTCACGGCCCTAAAGAGACAGGTTCATTGGTTTTGGAGAATAATGTGCCTGAATAATCAGGGTTACCGTATATAAGATAATTAGATTACCAAAGATTTAGTTTGTTTGAAGTTAAGCACAAAGCTACACAATGGGCTATCTGTGCTCTGCCCACCACGGGTATCGAAACCCAATTTCTAGCGTTTTAAGTCCGCAGACATACCGCTGTGCCACTGGGGGGCGATTACCAAAGATTAGACAACAAACAAGATTTTTCGAGAAAAGACTTATTTGCTTTTCTCATTTGAAGAAAATAATCTTTTTTTTATGCTGACCTAAAATATTCAATTACAACATTTTGCTTCAACCAAATAACTATTGTTTTGGGTATTGGTAGATTGCACGACATAATATAATTATATATATAAGTTGAATACGTTATAATAAGCTGTCGTTTCCAAAGAACACCATCCCTCTCTACGTGCTCTCTATAATCTATCTGTTTACGTAGCCCGTTTCAACAGTACGATCGCATAGAAATCTGTACGCGATATCTATATAACTGATCTGTATTCTCTTGTTTTTGCTTGTAACATTAAGTACAAGAGATATCCACATTTTGGAAATTCTAAATCTACACTCTCAACTCATCTTTCTGATCTGAGTAAAGGACTATTTGGAGTCAGAAAGAGCTGTTATATATACTCTCCCCAAAAGCGATCAATTTTAGATATCATAACGCTACCTATGAAACGCCAAACAATGTCAATCAAAATGTAGTTTTGATATACGCTGTTCCAACGCAACTTTATTCCGATAGTGGTTGTAGGGCTATTTGCTGCTTTGCATATTGAAAATCGTTTTAATATAACCTATTCAGCCTTATGTACATACATTAATCTATAAAACTATGCGAGATATAATTTTATATTTAAAATGTGCTTTATATTTTGTAGGAAGTATGTTTTGGTAATATAACGAAATGTACTCAAACATAATACTTTATGTTTTAAATAGCACAGGACTTAGTCTTGAGATTCTATTTTAAAAAATGTAAAGAAATTATATTGCGAATGTTAGCATTCTTAAAAATATTTGTCAACAAAAATCGCTATGTTCTATTGAAAGTAAAATGAAAACATCTTTGTTTCAATACATAGAATGATGGAGTAAAATTTTGTGCGATAATCAGTGCAAAAGAAATTCATCTATATACACTAAGGTGAAATAAATATCAGGAAATCTTTACTACTTGTTTCTGTTTGTTTTTGAAATTTATGTCGCGTTTTGGAACACTTTCATTAACCATCCCCCCAAAAACGTACATCACGTATACTAGTTAAACGAAAAGCCTAAACATTACGTTAGTTTAGCCTATATAATGTGTAAAGTTTATAGAGATGGCACACTACGAGACACACATTGGCATGTAATGCTGCTTGAATACAAGAAGAGAAACAACGTCTTTGCAGCCACAAAGAATATCAAAGAAGTTTATGGAAATGTTTTGAATGTTCGTAAGTGTCAATGATGGTTCAGCAAATTTCGTTCAGGTGACTTTACCCTTAAAAACTGTGATGGCAGGGGCCGACATCTTGGAATTGATATTGATGCTCTGAAAACGCTTGTTGAGTCTACCCCAAGGCAACACACTCGTGAAATGGCCCTGAAATTGCATGTCACTCATGAAAAAATTAAACTTATAAGTTATATGGGAAAACCCAATAAAAAAGGCATTTGGGTCCCTCATGAACTCTCCGATGATCATCGTTTCCAACGTGTGAACGTTACTTCGTCTCTTCTGGCGCATGGACCATCTTTGGACAGAATTGTCACCGGTGATGAAAAATGGATTCTCTATGCGAATATTAAACACAAAAATTAATGGCTCAGTTCTAGACAAAATCCACTACCGACCACAAAACCTGGATTCCATCCGCAGAAAGTGATGCTTTGCATTTGGAGTGACATCAAACGAGTAATTCATTTCGAACTCCTAAATCTACAGCGAACTGTCAATGCAGACATCTATAGTTAGCAACTGGAACGCTTAAATCAAGCCTTTCATCAGAAACATCCTTCACTCGTAAAGGTTCTCTTCCTCTCCACGACAATGGACGTCCACGTGTGGCACGTTTGATGCAACACAAGATTATGGAGTTGGGTTGGGAAGTTCTCCCCACCCATCATATTCTCCAGATATGACACCATCAAATTACCATCTGTTTCGTTCGCTGCAACACCATCTTAATGGGAAAACTTATACAAATGTGGAAGGTATTAAAGAGGGCATCGACATGTTTTTGTTTGCTTCAAATCTAAGTGGTTTCTTTAGTCAGGGCATTAACAAACTGATTGTAAGATGGAAAAGCATCATCGATAAG
>NW_013665652.1:413458-417822 GCF_000517525.1 Limulus polyphemus | reverse complement strand
TTCATTTAATAAATGTTTTGTTTTGATATATAAGTTGTTCGAGTTTTTTCATCTAAAAAAGCGACATTAATGTTTTACGACCTAATACATACCTATGTATAAATATTATTTATTCATAATAATGTTAGCTTTATGCTGAAAGAAAAAAAAACAGTAATTTTTCAAAGTTGAAATTGTTGTAATATCCATATGCAGGGTACTTGAAATCATTTATCCAATAATGAGACACCATACAATAATAATATTTAATGGTATGACACCAAAACATTACATAGTTATAACTAACAATAATCACTTATTCCTCGCCAAAGGGCCGGACAATTTTACCAACAATAATTGAGTGTACTGCTTAAGAGAAGGCTTAGACGCAGGAGAGTATAAGTCTACTTGAAAGGCATTCGTAACGGACTGACTGCCTTTATCTAGTAAGTTTTGGACTATGTTTCGACATTCTAAGCATATCTTCATCAGATGTACCTGATAAAGGTCTGCACTAGCATATCCATTAACAACTTCGGTTCTACCCACGAGAACACGTTGTATTTGAATCCTTTATGCCAAGTCTGAGAGATTGTAGCAAGATCTATCACTAAGACTCCTGTTGCAATCATAATTGTGAACGTGTGGAAGCGTAACTATGTGTAAAGCAACTTGATACCGTTAATTACACTTATCCAAAGTATTGGCGTAGTGGTAATAAAAAATTCAACACATCATTATTATTGATTTCAAATTTTTAGTCTAAACCAAAGTATTGTTTTATCTATCCTTAACGATTCTTTGTTCTTTAATTTTTATACAAAATTTAGAATATGATTGGATCCTGTTTAAAATATGAGTAAAAACATCATTTTGTATATATTGTATCATACCTCAATATTTTTCCCAGTTTTCTCTAATTATATACGTTATCATTCAGTTCAAATAGGTTTTACAGATATAAATGATTTTAGCATAAACTGCACAAGATTTTTTTAAATCTGATTATCACATACCAAATACTTTTTTACTCATTTTTCATTTAGGTTTTATTGGTTGGAGGAGATTTGAGATTTTTTTGTATGTTAACGATTTCCACAAAATTGATTTTTTTTCTTCTTTTAAAAAAAGCACCGTCTTTGTTTTCAAAGTTGTACTAGCTCAGCAAACTAATTAATACTGGAGCGATCCGCAAAACATTTGCGATAGTTTTCATGACATTCGCTTGAATTTTCCTTATCTTATCATTTTCACGCATGGCGTTTAAGATACGCTTTTTGCTGGCATTGTGTGGTAGATCGATTACTGTTGAATTATTTAAAAAATATATATATATCAGACAAACTCATGTAAACGTAACTTTCTTTAATAAAACTAGATGTAAAGTAAAATGAAGCAAATTAATGGTATTTTTAATAGTGTATAGAGTATGAAACAGTTATGAGTGTTTAGGGCTTGACACAATTTTACGGATTGAAACAAAGAAACTCACAAAAACGAAGTATTTAACCCGCAGTAAATAGTAGCTAAAAGCTGTTTATAGCAGTCTATGAAACGAACCGAAGCAAAATTATTGCAAAATAAAGTAAATGTAAAGTTGTAATGAAGGCAAACTTAGCTGAATAAGCAGAAACGTCCGAATGCGTGTTCACAAAGTGATAAGCATATGGTTTTGAATGAAATGCGCATGCATATTTTAGACCTAAATAAGTCGAGAAAGCCCATAGAAATTGTATTTAGTGTAAGGTTAGCTTTTGTTTCAGTAAATTATACGCGGGTTAAGTGTTGTTTGTGTGAAATACCTTGCAAATGAAAGAATAAAGTTTAAATCGAAGCCAGTCGTCACTTGATGACAACGACATTGTGCTATCGTGTACCATAATCGTTGCATTGAAAAGTTTGACTAAGCAAAATACAGATAAAGTGATTCTGAATTGAAAAGCTAATATACAATCCGGACTCCTTGGACAAAGGCCTTTCTATCGATATGAGATTTGTAGTGTTTGATCAAAAAATTTGCGAGAAAAGTTCCGGACAGACAAACTCAAGCGTATTATTTATATAGATTATGTCGTAATCCCTAAATGCGACATATTTGTTTAAATGTTTTATAAAAAAAGGTCTACATTTTTTCATAGATCCACCTGATCCTCCAACAATTCTAGAATACGAGGAAGGAACCCCTATACTAGTAGGAAGTATTCAGAGGTTTATCTGCGTTACGCTGGGTGGAAATCCTCCAGCTAACTTGCAGTGGTTTCGTGGAGAAAGACAGGTTGGTTTGATTGGATCTACTGATATTGATTTTTTTTCTACACAGCGAAAAACATTCTGAATTTATAAGTTTTCAAATTATCTAAATAGTCCAGATATATTTCCAGTACTTAACCAGCGAAATTTGACTATTGTGCATAAATGATCTAATTAAAATTTATTAGTAATGATACACTGTTGAAAAACACTAACCATCCATTATTTTCGTTTGCACACCATATTAATAAGCATCTTTTAATTGCCATTTATGTAACCCCTCCAGTGTATATACAACATTCAAATTTGCGATTCCTCAATACATTGACGAAATCGTTGTACCTTATATCACTTAAGATTTGCGGAAAACACATAACCTTAAGAGAATGGTTGTAAACAAAAACATTTGCGGAAAACACATAACCTTTGTCACATTGGATACTGTGTTATATAATGTTTTCAATGATTTTGATTAATCAAAACTTTGAACAATATGCATAACTTTTATTATAGTTCAAATTAAATCACGACACGGTCAATACTGAACAACGGGCTATTTGAATTTAAGTATTCAATCAAATCATCTGATTTTTTTAAAAATTAAACAGCCTCACATTAACTACCGTGGATTGTTTTGTCATTTTTCGTAACATCGCTGTAATGTATAGAATTATCGAATAAAATATATTAAAAGATGTATACCTTGTTTTATTAAATATTCAAAGATGTATACAGTGCAATGATTCCTCTTCATTTTTGTTTCTATGGGTTATATTAAAGTTAAAGCTTTATAACATCTTTGTACACACACACATATATATATATATACATAATCAAAATAGTCAAATTTCAAACTAATGATTTTCTGTTTCATTCCTTTAGGGAAGTTACCAACTGCTGCTACTTTTTTATTTTCGTGCGTATATTGCGCTTACGATTTCATAAAAGTTACCTCAATGTTACTTGTAGAACTAATTAATGTATTTTGCTGCATATACTGCTCATATATTTCTTGTTTTTTCTGCTATGCTCATTGGTTGAGCTTGTGGAATCACACACACATGGCATAATCATTTCTTTTATTCAACACGAAAAACAAGACAAAAGCGAATAAACCTTCCAACTATTCTACATAGCTTACAGTCCCTATAGGATAATTAATTTTTTTTATTCCAACAATAAAAACACATCTGAAGCGTTAATGGCTAACGGTGTCTATCCTCAATCATTTTTTCTTTGTAGACTGAGTATTATACATGTCAATTATCATAGTGTATGTGTTTAGCTTCCGCGGTTCACTCATATCGCAATGTTTATTTAAAATTATCATTGTTCATTCTAATTTATGAACATGTTAAAATCTTCATGAACATCACGATTGAAACCAGAATGTTAATATTTGTAATGTAATGTAACAAACTGATTTTATAGTAATTATTGTAAATTGATTTCACATGGTCACATTTTATTGTGCTGTTTTCAGATCAGCACCCAGTCTCGAATTACAGGAAGTGGTGTATCGAGTGAGCTGATGATTAAAGCCAGCCGGGAAGACAACTGTGCGATTTATCGATGTGAAGCCTCCAATTCTGCCACTGTTTCCCCTCTCATCGCACACATTCAATTATCCGTCAACTGTACGCACACAGAAGTAGCAAATTATGTAGTCTTTATTTGAAATATTAGAATATAGTATATAGATCGAATCAAATTCTTAAAACGAGAATTCGATTATTTCATAATATTTCAAAGTACAGTCACATCTGATATTAAAGTGTATCAAATAAACATTCAACTAAACGAATTATTTCATTATCCACCATGAACTGCTTTATTATTTATCAATATGAACATAAACAACCATATATTAATTTTGCAATCCGATATCTTAATTATATTCAACTTACTCTGGTAGTTGATCACTTTTGTTAGCTAGACTTATAGTTCCAAAAGTACATATGTATATTAAAAACAATGAACTAGAGCCAAGAAATAAAATAGTAATACATAATTCGTATTTTATTTGATTCAAGTTCCACCCAGGAATGTGACCATTAAAGCGACGCCGAAATATCCTAGAGAGGGAGAAAAGGTAAAGAATAGTGAAAAAAGTTATTATATATATATATATATAA
>NW_013665652.1:376479-412799 GCF_000517525.1 Limulus polyphemus | reverse complement strand
CAACAGGTTTGTAGTTTTGACTTTCTTGTTTCAATACTTTTTATAGCATTAAAAGTTTCTATATTGCCACAGCTAGCTAATTTAAGTATATATCGATACCTACCTGACTTTATAAAATTAAAAATATATATATATATATATATATATTATACTTGTTTGTTTCCTTTTTATTAGCCATATTTTTGTGCGCCAACAATACCAAGAGTCGAAGAACGCGCTTACACCAGATTCGATTTTATTACTCATCAGAACCTCTACCAACCTACCCTCAAATCTATCTATATGCCCAAAGTAGCGCATCGTCCGTTTTATATATATATTCTAGTATCATTTTTGGTAAAAAAAGGTTTAATTGAGACCCCAGACGTAGGAGTTCTGTGAAAAAAACAAGTGTAATTAGTTTCGTCTTCTTTTTTTCGTACACTTGTCTGGAAAAGTCACTTACTGATTTAGATGAAAATTCGTTGAAATAGTGAAATTTTGATTCAATCCATAAACACGTATATATAGCAATTTAGGCGGCTTTATAAGTACAATAAGCTTTAGTTTTGCTCAGCCAGTACTGTGAAGTAGTCATTGTGAATTTTCAGATATATTAGAAGTGGTTTTAAACGGGCGATTTTTATGGCCACCATTTTGTTTCAGCACGATCCCTACTATTAAATACTTCCGTATTTAATGATAAACTATAACTTTTAAATTTTATTCTATTTAAATACCCTAAGAGGCAATTCATTATTTGGAAAATTATTTAACAAACAATTACTTTAAATCATTATGAAGGTTTCTGCAGTTTTTCGTCCACATTTAGAAATAATTCATTTTGATATTTTTATGCATTATTGCTCACCATTCTTATTGAGTCATCTTTGAAACATATCCTAAATCAAATCTACTTCGTTTTTTTTATTTCTAGTGTGATCCCCTTAAATCTCATATTATTTCTCCAGTCAGTTATTGTTCTCAGAGAATGATCCTATTGTCTTGAAAACAAAATATCTTGGTTGAAAAACTAGGTATATTATATATATATATATACGCACATACACACACACACACAAACAAATGTTTTTTATGTTTATATGTTTAGCATAAAACTAAACAATGGACTATCTGTACTGTACCCACCACAGCTATCGAAACCCGATTTTTAGCGTCACAAGCTTTCAGACTTAGCATTGCGCCAGTGGGAGCAACACATATATTTAAGTATTACATGTGAGAAAAGTATTTGGTAGGGATTTTAAGTATTTCAAATTAACAGCAAATGAGTCCTCAATAACTAATAAGTGTAACCGCACTTAGATTATGGATGATTATTTTGAAATATATAATATAGTATCGTACAAGTTTGCATAATGTTTTTGTGAATTGCTCATAAGTTATCTAAAGTAACAGAATTTTAATATCATTTTAACAATTCTTTCGATATCCGCTACAGATTTCTTTAGTGTGCATAACAGACAGTAGTCAACCCCCCGCCACTGTTACCTGGTTCAAGAACAATCAGAAAATCCACAGTGACCAGGAAGAACTTTTAAATGCTATGTACGGAGGAATTTCGACGGTCAGCAGAATAGAGCAGACTGTCACATCGGAGGACGATGACTCTGTTTATACATGTTCAGTGGTTAATAAAGTCACTCGGGGTATCATCAGAGACGTATTTCTTCTGTCGGTGCTATGTAAGTAATCAGACACCCAAGCCATTAAGCAACAAAAACCATAGGATGATAATTATAAATATAGTGGATTATATGTTTGTTGGAAAAAAACAACTTCTGTTTGGATTTGTCACTATATAAGATTTACACTTCATAATAACGAACTAAAACTATGTTATTAATTAATTAATACTCAATAACTTGCTCAACAGTTGACAAAAATGATCTAAGAAGCAATTTAATATCAATTTGCTAACGATACTTACATTTATTTCAATTTAGATAAGCCAGTATTTTTCATCCCAACAAAAACCGTTGATATCATAGAAACTCAAACACGTGTTGTGAATATGTCTGCGCGAGGGAATCCGCAACCAATTCAATATACGTGGACTTTTCGCAACATCAAAATACCACCACCTCCTCCTTCACAATTTGTTCATCAAGCAAGACAGAGGATTGCTGCGCAGGGGCCATTTCTTAAAATACAAAACGCCAGTCGATTAGATAGTGGAACCTACTATTGTATAGCAGAGAATGATGAAGGATCATCAAGCGCATCACTGGAGTTGAATGTTTTATGTAAGATATGTGTTTTAGTTCAATGCGTTATTTGTCAATGTTAAGGGCCTCATTGTAATTTATTATTGTGAATTAATATTTTTGTTGCATAAAATCTCCTAAGATATATATATGCACTGAAATCTATTATATCGCCATCTTCTGGCATAAATTGAGAAAGAAAAAGGGAGTAACAAAGTAGGAATGATAAGTAAAAATAAAAGGTACAATAGAAATTTTATGAATTGAGACATATTTTATTATTTTTAGCAAACTTTATAATTTTGACCCGGTAAATTATCAGATAATTTTGACTAAAAGAGAAAACAAAAAAAATTACATGAACTTTATACCAATAATGCTTGGAGACGGCTTGAATGGGTAATGAAGAAACATTTAATATAAGTTTAACATAACAGCAAATGTACAACGTTTCGACAAAGTTTTGTCAACACCATTCAAACCATCTCCAAGCATTATTAGTCTCAACTTGGGTTCCTCGTCATCGAATTTGAACTTTATACCAAATGTTTTCTTGTATAACACATTAACGTATATGTGTATAGATAAATAACATTTATCTAAGCTATTTTTAGAAAAAAAAGCATTTTTTCAGACTTAATAATAATTATAAATAGTAGTTTAATCATATCATTACGAAATATAGAAAATACTGTCAGCAATAATAATAATATTGTGGGAGTAATCATGATAATGGAATATTAACAAGTAAAATAAAATCAAATTCTTTCCTGTTGCTATTTGACATTAAATATATATTATAACAACAGCAGTAGACTATTTTCAACATTTTGGTGTAGATCCAGCTTCGATTTTAAACCTTACCCAAAACCTTGTACTGAAAGAAGGCGAGAAGTGTATTTTAGAGTGTTCGATCGATGCCAATCCAATAACACACGACACGGTAACGTGGAGAAGACGTGGTTTGAACACTGTTTTGGAGAGCAAGAGTTTAAGTTCAGGAAAATTTCTCTTGGAAATTGATAAGATAACAAGAACCAATTCGGGGGAGTATGAGTGTGTAGCCTTCAACGGTATTGGCCAACACGATGTCGAACGAGTGCAAATTTCCGTTATGTGTGAGTACATAGCTCCCGATATTAAATTATCTTGACCTGCCTGCCTCGTTAATTCTATTATTCATTCTAATTTTGTTAAATAAAACTGTGATTTTTTTTTATTGACGATTAGTTTAAGCATAATTTACGCAAAATACTGGTCATTATAAAACTCACTAGACTTTTTCATTTTTTTTTCTGCATTGTGTTGTTCAATTACAAGTTAAAAGTTGGACTCCTGTAATGATAGAATAAATCTAGCTTTAAGTAAGAATAACGTGAGTTTTTCACTATTTTTTTGCATAGTACTGTTCAATTACAAGTTAAAAGTTGGACTCTTGTAATAATGCCCCTTAGTGGCACAACAGTATGTCCGCGGACTTACAACGCTAGAGTCCGGGTTTTGATACCCGTGGTGGGCAGAGCACAGATAGCCCATTGTGTAGCTTTATGCTTAATTACAAACATACAAACAAACCTGCAATAATAGAATACGAATAATAGAATAGAAGAACGTGGAAAAAATCGATACGCATGATAACTTAAATTAGTAAACATGCTTTTCTTATAATTATATAAGAATTCAATTTTTAATTTCTGAGTTTGCGGACTTTGTGAATTATTGTGTTTTTATAAGTGCTTATTTTGAAATGTTCTGTAACTTAAACACCATTTTTTTCAAGTCACTTTTATTTTATAGTTTAAGTGTTTTGATAGCTTCAAAAGCTTAAATATGTGGTTTATTTTTTTTTCATTTAATTGTACTTTTCAAAACTGATAATTATTATATTGTTCATTAGAAAATAACCTATATATATACAGTAGCTGATAACATGCGATTTTAAATATTGTACGTTTTACATATTCATTTGAATCTCTATTTCTTTCGTAGATAGGCCAGTGTTTCTAGAATCAAATATGGAAACGAAGGTTGCCAGCGACCAAGGAAAAACTGCTGTGATGAAATGTGTAGTAGAAGCAATGCCTGACGTCACATTCGATTGGTTTTTTAATGGAAAGCCTATTAGCTTGGAAATTCATGCTTGGAAGTACACCGTGCAAACTGTGCAAAAAGAAGGTTTCAAGTGGATCAATATTCTCCACGTATATGACATAACATCCGCTGACTTTGGCATTTACACTTGTGACGCTTCAAACAACCTTGGGAAAGCCGCATTAGACTTACAACTTGTGAAGTCAAGTAAATTTGTCATACTTTTTACTTGTTCTATTGATTTGTGATTAAAATGTTAACTCTCAGAACTGCGAGATTTCACTTCACGCAAAAGCAAGTTCACTTGAAAAAGCTGATATGTCGTTCTCATTAGACTTTTCTTTTAATTTTTGAATAATATTGCGTACATTTATATAAAACTGCCATATTAGCTTAGTTCATTTAATGTAGTAGTCATTAGTTAAGAGGTTCAAATTAGAAAATGTGCAAACTGATTACGACAATCTGGATATAATAAGTAGTTCTAAAAATCTAAAACAAAATATTTCATGAAAAATATTTAATGATTGATGATATTTTAGTAAATATGGTTATGTATGATAAGAAATATAACGAAAATGTCTATTTTATGTTGTTTAAAGATATATATACAAACCTTTTTTCTTCGAAAGGCACGCCGGATCCTCCCTCTGAACTACGTGCGTGTAACATTACTCACATCTCAGCTTGTGTTTCTTGGAAATCAGGTTTCGATGGTGGATTTGCCCAATTGCACGACATTTATTGGAAGAAAGAAGGCGATGGAAGTTCTAATGTTATCCGGAACATATCTTCTTCCGTTTACAATTTCAAAGATCTCAAACCCGAAACCAAATACACTTTTCAAGTAGTTGCTAAAAATCAATTAGGTTTCAGTCAACCAAATAAAGAGCTAGTTCTGAGAACAAAAGGTAAGTAAAATTGGAAATATATTAATACACTTTTATATACTAATATATATTCACATGTACTTGCTTATGTTACACAAATATTGCGTTAAGTTCATTCCGTTAATGTTTTCTTATAATTTAAAGGAAGAGGAAGACAGTGGCTTTTATACCTTTATTACGATGAATACTACCAACCTGTAGGCCAAAGGTCACGTTCTCTTGCAAATTTTAAAAACAGTTCTAGATAGTTGAAATATTAAGACTACAAATAACTGTTAGGTGGAAAATTTTGAAATCTACAAAAATGACGTGCATATATGAGAAGTGCTTTTTCTGTCGTCTTTGATAAAAATTACTATATTCTGTTTTAAAATGGATATGATCACTGTGATTCCTAACACTTCCAATCTTCGCATTTTTTACTTTAATCAAGCGTGTGTATTAGTACAAGCTTTATGAAATAAAATATAATAAGATATTGTTTTAAAATAATTTTTATACTAAGTTATGTTATAAGTAATCCGTGTAATTCCTTCAATGAGACTATGACATTTATAGAATAAAAGGCATGATTAATGTGATATCAAGGGATTCTTAATAAGCGTTTTTACTCAAAGTCTTCTCATGCAGATCATACATAAAATATTTGTTAGGAGGTTTGCGTTATAATGAAGTTTTTTATGGTAATTATAGATTTCTAAGTAAGATACTTCATGAGTGTATCATTAAGAAGCGATCAAAGGTAAAAATGTTTTTGTTTTTTCTAATCCTGTATTAATTTAACTTGCAGCCTTATAATAGTGTATGTATATCCGGCTAAAATACCCGATAGTTTTGGAGGTAGAAGGAACAAACTTAGCAGACAGACTTGGAGTGGCCCCGGAAATTTCATCTTCTATATGGTGTAGCCCCCATTTAAGGGGGAAGCACCAAGATGGACTAAAATGCCTCAGGAAGCTCACTTAGGAATGATGTAGGTCTAAGAGTAGGTTTTCAGGGTCGCTGAGCTAGAATCTGTCCTCGAATTTTATGCCCCTCCCCCCCAATGGCTCAGCGGTATGTCTGAGAGCTCAACCGCTAAAAGCCGTTATGTAGTTTGTGTTTAAAAGAAGAAGGATTTTATGTTCCTGGCCTCCGTTGGGATTCCGAGAGCGCCATGTTTGAAACTGTGCTCATACCCTCACTCACTATGTTTTTCGGGTACGGACCACCCTTGTAGTAGCTATAGAAGTAAGTAAAGATAATAGAGTAATTCGATTGGTTCACTGGGGTCTTTATGAATCATGAGGGGTCCTACGAGCCCCGCAGTGGAGAACAGGCATTTTATGCTACTATACATAAAAACGGAAAATAAAAGTAATTTCAGTAGACTGTTGAGTTTTTCAGAATTTTTAGAATTAGCGGTTATTACTGAAATTCCGGTCATCTACTTAACGTTAACGTTAATGTAACAAAATTAATTATTTATTTTATTATATTAATTTATAATAATTCTTATCCTATGATGAGTTCATAATACGCCAGCTTCGGCGTTATATACCACAGAACTAAGTTGATTATTCCTTTCTAAAATATTTTATTTCTTTCATAAGTGTGTTTTTTTTTCATGTTTACACGTAACTATTTTATTTGTCGAAATACTGTTTATATTAGAGAAATTAATTTGAATTATAGGAGTTCACAATAAAGTATCATGAACAAATTCAAAACACAAATCATGAACCACGATAGTGTTTCGTATTAGGGTCACAAGGAATTGAACAAAACCCTAATAGAAAGTTCGGGCAAGAAGCACCTTAAACAGTAAAGATTCAGTTCAAACAATACATTTAAAACCTTTAGTATTGACTGTTAAGGCTGTACACATGCACAAATGCACAAAAATGCATGCATGTTACAAGGAGAAAAAAATCTGCTCAAAACGGTCCGTTTGAAATACTTCTTATGATTATTATTATTCTATTGCCATCCTACAACAAAAACGACTTGGTATATTGCACCCAAACCCGTTGTAGAATTCTAAATAAGGTACTGGAAAAGTCTTAGAGGTATTGAAAAGTTGATTTGTTTCTTCCATATTTTTCATAAGCTAAAACACATAATAATTTTAGTGTAAACGATGTTATCATTACCTCTTGAAGTTAGATTTCTTACTGATATATGCTGTTCCTTTAAAAAGATTAAATACAGGGTGAAACAGGATTTACCAGATGAAGTAACAAGTAGATACTCAATACTTTGTACACTGTACTATCGGTGTGTTTAGGGAACCAACCCTTATATTATGAGTGAACATAATATTAAAGTTTATAGCACATATTCGTAGAATAATTGCTTTAAAAGACAAGATGGTATATTTAAAGAGATGTTTTATACGTATATGCTTTATATGAAAAGGCTGCTTTTCTACTGGTAAAATTTTACACGCGTTTAGTGGGGTTGGTGGACATAGCAGATAGCCTAATGTGGCTTCGCTCTAAAACAAACAAACAAAATACATATTCATTACACAGCTCATTCTTAAAATTGCAACACATGTATCCCATCCTATGGTGGCTAAGCGACAAACCCGTGGGCTTATAAAGCTACAACTCATAGGTTGATAGCCCCTGTGGGTACAACTAAAGTAGCCTATTGTGTAAATTTGTGCTAAAAAATAATAATTCAACAGAGAAAGTCAACATACATGCTACTAAAAGACAGCCATATCTAATGAATGTTCTATCAAAATCAATATGTTCATTAGTTTAAAAGTTCATTTTAAGACAAACTAAATCACGTATTTCTTGAGGAAAACAACTCCATCGATGCCTCATTATTCGTAACTGGGTTAGAGTTGTTGCTGCAAATTTTGCTAATAGATATCCTAAGAAAGTAAATCTCACAAAAAATACTTGTAATATTGTGTTTCAAGCTTGATCTTTACAAAACAAAACAAAGAAATAAAACGTACTATATGTATAGTATATATATAGGAGGACTACAGACTGGGAAGAGAAATCTATTTTTTAAATCACATACATTATTCTGTGAATCTCACTATACATTTCATAGGTAAAATTAACTGAAAAAGAACAGGTTTTGCATAGCTTCGAGCTATCGCTATCGTAATTGCTTTGTCTACTAGTAATCGATTTATGTTCCACTTATGTGTTTGGTATGTTATCATTTTAGTGTTGGCAAAGGCAATTCCGTTATGAAATTATTTGAAAATATCTTGCAAGGTATACGTTGGATATCAATGCGAAGTATAAGCACTATAAATATATCAACATATGAAACTCATATCATGATTTACAACAACATTTTCATTAAATTGTTTATGCAGTTAAATATGTTTTCAGAGGCAGAAATTTGCGTTAGGTTTATGCAAGTCTTATACAACACACTTTCATTAGAAATTCTATAACTATAAACCATTATAATAAGCCTAAATAGTTTCATACTGCACAGTTATTCATTTGCTTTTGTTTTCTACAAAACTGAATACAAGAGAACGCTGAAATGAGAATGTCCTATGTGAATGCAGATGATATACAAAGAGATATATCTATATGTTTCATTAGCTTTGTAATAGAATATTCTAACGAGTTTTGTAGAGTATTTGAGAATTAGGTTTTGGCTTAAAAGGAGTGTTATCTATGATATAGCTGTTCCATCATTGGAGTCCACTAAGGCAATCAACGATCCGGAAAGCAAGGAAGCGATGATCTCACGGTTAGTTTGGACATCCATTGCTGTCTGTGGAGCAGTGGTATTTGTCTTAATCGCCTTTATTGTTGCTTGTTGTCTACGCAGAAGACATCAATTACGAAGAGAAGCAGAAGGTACAGAAAATGTTTCATACGTTTCTATATTTTTTGGAAGATACATAATTCATATATAAATAATTTTGGTAAAATTTATTGTCTGTGATGCTAGTAAAATTTACTGAGTAAAGTATGTCAATAATTTTCAATTATTAACGTCAGTAATTAAAGTTTGTTCACTGCAAGATGTATCCACCCATGTTTTGATTTATATAAAGTACAAATGCTACGTTTAATAATTTCCTTGGTAAAGTAAAAACGAAGATTAAAATTTAAAGTCAGCAACCCAGTTAAGTTGACAACAGAATTTCACGCTTCCTTATGAAGTGTCTTTTTGGAAACTTGCCGTCATTTTGTATGTGTTTCTGAGAATGAATTGTTCTGTTTAAATTTCGCTTTCAAAATGAGATAAATTATAAAGATCGTAAAAATTTGCATACAAAATCTTGTATATCACAAATGCGTGGGTATCGAAACCAATCTTTTAACGTTATAAGCCCTAATGACTACCTGACTACATTCATTTTTGTATTTTCTTTATTACAGTATACTGTTTCTTACATTAACTTGAATTCTATACAACTTATAACATATTACTAGTTTCATTAAGTATCAGCATAAGTTCATAAACTACACGCTATTTTTATAATTATTATTTTGTAATTATGTGAATTAAAGATATAGAAATGGCACAAATAATTCTAATGCGAGCATAAATTTCATGATTGACATTTTGTATAAAATATTGTACGTTCCCTGTTACAATACATTTTCACGGAAGGCGTAGTTTATGTTCTAATATTAATTCATAGCCCAGTTGTTACCTTCAAAATCGAAAAAGATTGAATCAAGGTTTTGTAGGTTTAAAGTAAAAAAAATATTCTAATACTTTCTTTCACCCATTCAAATTTTTGTTGGAAAACTTTCATTTAAAAAGAAGCTAAATTTTGACTTTGATTGACGTTGAGTGTACTAGAGTTCATGCTCATAACTCACCAGCCACTATATAAATTTACTTTTAAGCATTTTTAATGTGACGTTTCTTATAAGTTAAAAGCATGTCTTTACTTTAGCACACGTGTGTACGTGACTGAGGTGTTTCCTGAATTTAGCCTATTGGGAAACATTGTCCCCCGTACGTTGCATTTACAAATTGTATTTATTTTTAATGCTAGCATATGCAGTATATTAAGCTCGGCTATGACAAATATTTAAAGGGAGCATACGGATTTCTTGCCTCCCACCTTAGGAAATGTTTTTACCATCTTTTAAAAATGCAAGTTGAAAAAATATATAGACATTGTTTATTAATGATTTTCTGTACGACATAAAGTAAAAAAAAGTAACGAAAAGTCCCGTCTTCTCTATATATATTCTAATTCAAAGAAATGTTATCCTTAACCACTGAAAACACATTCCACAAAACCATATAACAAATACTTCAAGTTCTAGTGTAAATACTTTTAAATCTTTATATAAGAAGCCCAACTAAGACATATACTACTTACAGATTCCATTTTAATTATATATATATATTGTCAATCAAAGTATTCTACATTATCATAATTCACATTAGACATTCATGACACTTTCTTTCTTAAAACAAATCGGGCTTATTGGTTAGGGGTTGGGCTGCGAATTAAGTTTGTTGATTAGGTTCGCAAATTTCAACCATAAGGGCGTTATAAAAGTAACAGTTCGTCGAATTGTATGGTTCAAAGATTTTGTGGCGGCGGTTGCTGCGGAGTGGCTGCCTACCTCTAGTCCGTAATTACAAATTAGGAATGATTGCCCCTGAACCTCGCTGTTTAGCTCACGTACACATAACATGCTGTTTAGTTTCAAAACTCGAATTCCAATTAATTCTTAAAACAGGCTTCTGCAAGAACGTGAGCTTTGATCTTTGTATTTACAACATAAGTGTCAAATACTTATTCACAAACAACGACACCAGGTGACTGTTATTTTCAATTAAACAGTAAAAAGTATCTCTCAGTTGTTTGTGTTTGTTTCGCGTTAAGGGCAAAGCTCAAAAGTTGGCTATCTGTGCTGTGCCCACCGAGAGTATCGAAACACGATTTTTAGCGTTATAAACCCTCAGACTTACAGCTGAGTCTATTAATTTGTGACATGTTATGATAATTTAGACGTATGGAAGCACATTATGCTAATATAATAGTAAACTGACAGAAAACAGTTTTATGTTTGGGGAGCATGCATGTTTCGACAGACCAATGTTCTGTTAAAACATGTAGTATGTTCCTTAAAATAAAACCACTTTTTATGCTTCTAAATCGTTGTCTGTCAGTTTACTATTAATTTAAATACAGTAAAGATTCTTTTGATTTAATGTGATAATCTTCAATGAGGCATGCTGAATTATTGTGAAGTTCCCGATTTTAAAAGCACAAGAAAATGAAAAATAGTATATTCAGTCTAGTCTATATGCAAAGATAAAGAACGAAGCATGATTTAATATCTGAAAGCAATGTCAAAAAGATTATAACTACTTAAACATATTGAGTGTCCTGTGATGAGATTTCACACCTGTTTCGGTGCATTTTACAACAGCTAACTATCCTGGACAAATATGTTTATTTATTGATTTGATATTTTGGTGATCGAATTAAATTTGTTTATCATTTCAATATCTATATCTAACAATGTTATTTCCTGGATTCGAGCGGACGTTGTTAATGGACGTACATACGGTCAGAGCTAGTTAATTGTTAATGATCGGATAAGATACAGAAAGAAGTAGAAGATGTATCCAGTTTCTTTATGTCAACCACGCCAGGTAATGACCGCAATTTAGAAAATGTGGCCATTAGGGATCCTTAGTTTAGTTTTCGTTTTTCCTGGCAGTTATTTAGATTTTAAAATAATTATTTCCGAAGAAATAATTACTAATCTGGAGTGCTCGAAGATTAAACAATCCTCCTTCACCCAGCTCGTGGTCTAGGAATGTGGGCTTAACTTGAGAAAATAGGAAATTAATGCAGACGAGGTATGTAGTTTTAAAAAGGTAAAGAGAGAGTAACTGTAGACAATAAAAAGTGAAGAGCAAAGTAAACTAAACTAAACGGCCGATATCGGACTGATGGTCCATCAGGGCGGCGGGGATCTAAAAATCCTATGCCGAGAATTTAATGTGGGGTTAACGGGAGTACCCTGAGAAAACCCACTTTCACTGGTAACGACTGATTCGTTACCAGTGCCCGATTAATGAGAAGAAGTAAGTAGGGAAGGCAAAGTGAAATCCGGTGCTGGTGGTTGATAGTTTTTGAAACTGTTGTGGAGTCTCCTGGAGTTTACTGCCCATTGCCTTATATAGACTTCTAGACAGCAGATAGTAAGGAACAGATTTCATGACCACAATTTAAGGACGACAAAATCTGCTTCAGTTCTGCACTTGACCAAGCAGCTAGTTTTGCACTTTTCTTCACACCACCAGAATTAGCAGCAGTTCCTGCATTTTTCACAGCAATGTTTCATATCTTCAAGAGACAGATGTAAACGACATACGTATTGCAACATATTTGAAAATAGAAAGTTCGGTAGCAGTTGAAATATGGGTGGAAAACACTAATATGAACGGTCTTAATGACCTTATTTTTGCCTCCGAGATTCGGATTTACTGTTTCAAAAGATATTAACATAATGTTGGAATAAACTTAAAGCTTGGATAAACTTAAGCGAGTACCATCAGAACAGTTTTTGTTCTGATGCAGGACAATGACTAGTATTATACTTCTTGGACGTGGTGGGCTTCCTTAAACAAGAAATTACAATTTAATGAACTGGACAGCAAGAGGTTCTGCCCTAAGTCCCATAGAACATATCGTTTTTGGTTATGATTACTTGTAAGTGATTTTAAGTAAAGATATATTAATTAAGTGTCATTTCGTGAATGATTTCTTGACTTAAGAATGTGGAACTTGCATTCACTAGAAAGGAATTACATTTAATACAAACATAATATTTTGATTGTACTTTTATACAGTTTTCAAATTTATTTTAAGCTGTGTCAACACCATGAAAATGATATATTCCTTTTTTAGTTGCTTGTTCAAAGCTAAAACAGTTTTCCCCTATTAGGTAAAGTATTTCGATATACAAGCCTTTGTACCTCTTAAAGAAGTGGAATTCCTATAGCGTTTTAAAACACACAAAAAAATCAAATATTTTGTTTGCTTATTTTTTAGACTTCTAATTGTTCACTAATATGCCTATTAGTAATACGAATGTTTTGAGTGATTACAAGACTAAAACAATAAGCCAAAGTTTCAGAAATTCATCTGTATTCGATGCACTTTAGCGGCCCTTAGAATCTACCAGCTTGTCCAAAGTGAGGAATATTTAAAGATGTTTAATCATGTGGATGGTCAACCATTTTTTGTAAGTGGAAGAACAGCAGAAGGAGTTTCGAGAGAAGAAGGTAACGGTCAAGATATTCAGGTTGGTTCAATTCTAGTATTTTGTTTTACTGTAATGCAACTAATACTTGTGTCTCAGTAATAATTCATCAAAAGCCAATATCAAACATGTGGTTCAGTATAAGGATTTTAATCTATTATTTGTTTAATGTTCTATGATGCATTTGTTTCCCTTTAATAGAGTATGTATCAGAAACGAGTGCATTTAATTCTGTTATTGTTATTCTCTGCACAAGTCCTAAGTAAATAAGAAAAACAGAAACATGTTTTATTTTTGGTTTTATAAACTATAAGTCTAGTTAAGTAAGTAATACTAATATGGCCAGGTAGTAAGGGGGCTCGACTCGCAATCTGCGAGTGACGGGTTCGAATCCCACAATAGTTTGAACCAACAAGACTATGCTTGAAATAAGAAGAAGATGATTCGTTCTTTTATTAATGCCCGGCATGGCCAGGTGGTTAAGGCACCCGACTTGCAATCTGTGGGTCGCGGGTTCGAATCCCCATCACACCAAACATGCTCGCCCTTTCAGCCGTGGGGGCGTTATAATGTAACGGTCAATCCCATTATTCGTTGGTAAAAGAGTAGCCCAAGAGTTGGCGGTGGGTGGTGATGACTAGCTGCCTTCCCTCTAGTCTTACACTTCTAAATTAGGGACGGCTTGCGCAGATAGCCCTAGTGTAGCTTTGCGCGAAATTCAAAAACAAACAAACTTTTATTAATTGTTTGAGATGTTGGAGAACATACCATGAGCTGAATTAAAAATAATAATAATCATATACTGGTATTTTTCAAATATATTCACTTGAGTATGTATAAATGGCCTGTATGTGATTCAGTTTCTGCAGTAAAATCAAAGATTTGATAATGATCTAGGAATCAATGTGCCAAAGGTATAACGTAAACGTTTTTGTTTATTACAGTATGAATGTCCAAAACTTAAAAGTGCAGCCAAGATATTATTGTATGCAAAACTGTCTTATAAAAAGCTGTGTGCTTATTCAACTTTATCTCCTATAAGCAGCCTTAAACTTTTAAGATTAGAAGTGCTAGTCTAAATATAGGTAGAATTATACATGGATGTATGATTACCCAAATAAGTAATGGGTTTCCGAATTATTACATACTTGTAAAGAGTAATTTGAGAAATACTTATCCAAGTCAAACTCTCAGTAATATGAAATTATTTACTTCCTGTTGATTCTAATGATTTTGTAAAAGAAAAAATACAAATAAATATTACACATTAATATTGTATCATAAGATCAATGACTACGGTAGAAACACAGTAAACGCAAAAATTAGTGTTACAAAAATATGAACAGAAACTACGAATAAGAATAAAAATAATGTTGTATCGACCTAGTTGATTCCATGTTCAATATTACATGATGGTGCAGTAGACGTCCATATATAACTTCGATGATAAGAATTATGATTATACATCATCCAACACCGTGTTGTACTTGAAAATGATCGCGCTTGTGGTCGAAACACATTGTACGTATTCTAACATACGAAAATTTCCAACGATCCACTGCAAGCTGTAAATAAATTTAAATATTAATATTTGGTGAAGAAAAAACCTTTTTTTTCAGTGGTAATATGTTTCTTGAAACTTTACAAATGCCAGATATATATATAGTTAAATATATCACATTTGTTCTACCTATGATTACTGTGTGAAAACTTTAAACATATTTGCGTCTGTGTGAAGAATAAACATGTTACATAAATATTTATTTCAGTTTTCATTTACACGAAAGAGCATGTGTTGAATGATAAATTAGGTATTTTCGCAAAAGCTGGAAAATAAAGTTGAAGAAGAAGTAAAAAACACGTCCAACAAAAGCAGATATTTATCTTTAACTTCGTACAATGCATCTTTAAATGATAGCTGATGATACTTTGATGTTACATTATACTCTTGAAAATGAAACTACATTTAAATTATTACATTAAATAGTTTTATTCAATAAGTGGCAATGGTATAAAAACACAAAGATGGATCAAATATGTTACCTTCTTTTTAGATTACGCATGTATTTTTCTCTTAACAAAATGGTATTAAAGAGTTGCGGTTGCAATGTGCAGAATTAAAGCTATCCGAACTGGTAAACTCAAGTGCTCCAAGACAGGATGAATGACATATGTGATTATCGTGCAGTTATTGGAGGATGTATTGAATAAATAAGAAAATCGCCAGATGTGAATAAGTAGCTGAGTTATTGTCAGAGGGAAAAAGAGAGGGAAATGAACATTAAGTTTATAACATGAATGTACTGCATATTTCACATGACATCATGAATACTTGTTTTTACTTAAATAAAACATATATAACAAGAAATACTGTGTTCAAAATAATTATTTCTTTAGTGGTATTAACCTAGAAAAACATAAAAATGGCAAATAAAGAAAGCAGAATACTTATAAATATAAATACATAGTTATCAAAAATGTAATATGCTGTAACAGGCAATACATATTTAGTTTCGAGAGGTAAGTTTCTAACAAGTTAATCTTGAAAAGTCATTTTAATAAAAAGATGAGAAGATTTTGATACCAATCAAGCCCTCCAACAGGGTAGTTTCGGTTTGCCAATTTTGAAAAATGTTTGATCCTGGTTTCTGAAACAATTAAAATAACAGTAAATCATCACTGTTAAAACAACTTATACAACAGTTAAATCTTACTTAATATTTTTTTCCTACCGTCCTAACAACAGTAAAAATATTGAAGACATTATTGTAAAGTATAATACTGTTAGTAGTTATTTTATTTTTATGTATATAAACCACTCACCTAGACAAAACTTCTGAAAATCATAGTGTACAAAAAGGAATCTCAGTATATATGTAGTAGTAGTACAGTTTTTGGGTATATTTGGACGATTTGTAAGACCTATATTAAGACCTAGAAAATTCATGGAACATTTATTCATTTTGTTTAATGTTAAACTTCTAAAAGAACTATGTTAAAAAATCAGCATATCGTCCAAGACATTGAACAAAAATTTTTTATATACAGTATACAGCAATAAAGAGTGATTTTGTTCTTTGAAACCTAGCATAGCTCTTATCTTCTGTAGACATTCTTGATATAAACAAAATTATTTTCAAGAATACTGCCTCTGTCGATAAGAATTGGAAGAGACACATTTGATTCCAGATCATTTATCTGCTATATGGATGCAAAATGTTTGAACAAATAAATTGTACAAATAAAAAACAAATAAAAGGTAAGAAAATTATTATTTTTTCATTGTTTCCGTGTATAGTTTGATGCTAGCCGTTTAAACATCTAGTTGTTTTTCAACTACAAAGCTGAATTTTTCACTGAAGTTATTATGTCAGTTATTATCTATATTTGCCAGATGACTGAACGTGAAGAGTTTTGGAAACGTCGAGAACTTAACAGGCCAACAAGATCCGGTTCTTGTTCATCCCAGCTAGAAACATGGGGTTAGTACTATATAATATCGTTAGACATTATGTTATTTCAAACAGAAAATTTCATTGGTATATAAATATAAAATACAAATGTATTTTTGAAGATGTGAGTTAGGCTTAGTTCGTCTATATAGATATGTGGTTTTAGAGAAATTTATATTAGACACCAACAGTTGTTTTTGAAATGGCACAGAGATAACTTCATGGACTTATTTACTTATATACGCTTCGATTTGATTTTCATATTAAATATACCTGCTCTGATGTTTTTATCACCCTAAAATACTGCATATAAAACGGCATTTGTCTAAGCATTCCGTTATAAAGTGTATCATTTCTTAAACGACTACCATTGATATTGTGTAGCATCGCACCAATTGAAATCACTTTACAACTGTAAATTATATTACGTTCTATATATTTATTTATTTATATCAATGGTAACAATTTATTTGTGAAAGCAAAAGACTTGAATAAAGGCAGCACGTTTATTATTCTTTTGTAAAGAAGCGTTGTGTCAAATTTAATGGTATATAAAGATATCTTTTGTATTAAAAATACGCGCGCTTCACTTTCCTTTTATAGTCAACGTATTTCTTTCTTCCTTTTCCCTAAGTATTTGATAATCATTTCTATAATACATTCTTCTCTACTCGTAGAGTAAAGCCTATTTACTATTTGCTTGATAATATTTTCTGATATAGAATATAAGGAAGAATGTACATATATATTATGTAAACACATGATTATTCATATTGCTTTAAGATCTGTATTGATTACTATTATGGTTAACCTTAAGAGATGAATTTATCTGTTAGTATCTGAGTTGCAAGTGATCTCTGAGTATCCGTATACATTCCATGACTGTTATTTTTGTCTATAAAATCCAAAGGAAATAAGAAAAATATGTTATTGAAAGCAACGAAATAAATAGAAAAATGTTTTATCTGCTGTAAAAATCCAATATTCTTTTTTTTTTAAGGAGACGAAGAGATCCGTAGACTAAAAGATGGTGTTCCGCTGGAAGAAAGATACGACTGCCCTGACCTACTTAAGACAAGTTCAATAGCAAATAAAGTAAGAAGAAATTCGTAACTGCTGTTAGCTATACATTTAATACATATTTCTTCTCAAATGAAAAGAAATATACAATCTCATTATGTACCTCGGCATATTTTAATGAAATATAATCTATATCGATTTGTACAAGAATACCCTCTTCATGTACAAACAGGTTCGAAGATAATGAATCAAAGCCGTCACGTGTGTTATTTCCGTAAATTTATTTCTTTTCTCCTAGATTGATTAATGTACTTTCATCTCCTTTAACTTTCAAGAAAATCTTCCATTTCCATCAGTAGGCCCGGATATAAGCGTTAAAAACTTTAAGATGGTTTGCCCGAAATAAACTTGCATTAACTGTTGTGGTGGGCATAACATATTTTTTACAAATCTTACGGTAAAGAAAAATCGCAAAATCATAAATTAGTTGAAAAACATTTTTTTTTAATATTATAAATTTTTCATTTTATTTTCTGAATGCTTCTCTTTTTAGATCCTGATATATATTTTAACCATATGTGAACAATCTACAATTAAGAATTTGTTTATTTACTTGTGTTTAATCGCGAATATATATGTTTACTTACTTGTGTTTAATCGCAAATATATATGTTTACTTACTTGTGTTTAATCGCAAATATATATGTTTACTTACTTGTGTTTAATCGCGAATATATATACCATTGGCTATCTGTGCTTTGTCCACCGTGGGTATCGAACTCCAATATTTAGTGTCATAAGCATACAAGATTATAAATGATTCGCCGTGGAGGAGCACGGTTTAAAGTTATATATTCTTACATTATTGATCTGTTGAGAACCTTCACCTCCATTGCATTTGTGGTTGTTTTCTACTTTTAATTGTTTATCATTGTAACAAAGTAACTTAAAAGCATCGTAGAGTTATTTCAAATTTTTTTGAGCCATGTTCAAAACCAAATTCAAATATCGACGGTGAATAATATTTCTTTAAAAATAGCTGAACTTGATTAAGCAAATAAAACATAATAACATCGAAATTTCACAAGTTTCAATATGTTTTACTTTTCAAAGTGTTTTATTCATTTATAAAATAATTTCAGCTCGAAGTTTGTTTTTATTAGAACGTTTTTGACGTTGTAAAGTTATTTGCTGTATAGGTTCAGTTCTTAGCGGTTTTAAAACATTACTGTATATTTTAATTCTTGTTGACTCTAGTTTAACAACGGATTATTTACATAATGTAAAACTAAAACCTCGAATATGTATACTGACAAAAAAATAGATAAAATCTGAATAATTAATACAGAGTTTAAACAAATATGCGGTCGTATATAGATTACTTTATTCAAGTACAACAACACATAAGATTATGTTTAAACTATTCAAATTTGTTGACAAAATCACACTGACGAGATAAAAAGTTTACCACAATGGAAACAACGTTATTTAAACTTGTAAAATGAGAGCAAAAGCAAGTAACATTAAGACTGCGATATCGCTTTATATTTCCAGATTATTTTTCTGTTATATCTTTCTTCTCCGTGGCAGACGTATCGCGAATCCTAACAGATAATTGAAAAAGTTCCCGAATCTAGTTTTTTTCCTGCATTTATTGTGTTGGTACGTCCCACTGTATAGTTTAAACCTAAAAGATTTTTTTCTGATCTATGACGTTGTTGCTGTTGTTAAAGTTTTGTTAGAAGTGATTTTTTTTAGTTTGTTATCATTTTATTAGGTTACATTAAGAGCATGCACTTTTTCCCAAATGACCTCAGACATTAAACAGAAGCTTTAAATGACGGGATATTTTGGGCTTGATCTCATACATCTACTCCTAATGTTTATAATTTCATTTTCTTTCATGTGAAGCTTGAAATGAAACATTAATTATCACACAAAGAGTATCCTTACTGCTATATGAGTTCCACTTCTTCATATCCTTTCATAAGAAGGCACATTTTTCTGCTTACGCCTCGTATAATAGCCTTATTGGCTATGTTGTCTTAAAAAGTTGGTTTAGGCATTTATGCAAAATCACTGCATGAAAAAATACCTTTCAATGTCAAGAAAATTTGATGAGAAAGCAAACTTTTGTGTTTATTTTGTCGAGTTTTATACATATTTCCTGAAAATATAAAAGGTCTAAAAAATTATGTTTTCGTATACTCTTTGGCGCCTAAAATTGTCAAATGACTCACTTTTGTCTGCAATAAAAAGTGTTCAAAATGTAAATTTTTCAGTCATAAAAGGTAAAAAAGACCATAATTTAAACATTATTAGAATTTGAGAAAAAAATTTGCTGCACTCTATAAAGTGAAAGTAGCTAACAAAAGTAAATGCGGGTAAAAATTAACTTCCTCATATTAAAACATGCAATCGGATATCAAAGGGTAACCTTTTGGGAAATAGCAGACATGTACAGGTAAAACAAGTCAAGTATTTGTGTTCAAAGGATGCAAACAGCTAAAAAAAAAGATACAAACAGGTAACAAAAGACCAACTTTTGAAGAAAAGGATGCAAAATGGTAACCAAAGATTTAGCTTTTATATCAGAAAAGGTGGAAACAGGTAATAAAGGCCACATTTTGATTGCAGGAAGATATAAATAAGTGGCAAAGGTAATTTTTTTTATTGTTAAAATATAGAAATAAGTAAGACAAGGCAAACTTTTGCTTGTAAAAATAGCTCTCTCTTGTGATTACTAAGGCATCTAAATAGGTAAAAAAAACGTCAGCGTTTGATCATTACAGAAATATTCAAACGTATTATAGCCCAAAAATGACATTTAAATATGCTCTTCCTGAAACAAAACATGGCTACCAGAATTCCGTCAAAAAGACACATTTAAGATATCCAACTAAAAAGTTCTGAAACAGTAGTAGTACCAATTTGCACTGAGAAACTGCAGCCATTGTTCAACATTTAAACAAGTTAAGAATAAATAATTCAGATCAACAAATTTGCAGAATTTATATGTTTGCAAAAATATTAAGAAGAACCCTCGTTACATTGAAGATTAAAGAAATATTATGAAGACATATCTGGCTGTAACCTCCTTGATATCTACACTATCAACATATAATACAATGTCAAGAAAGTATAAAAGAACATGAAATATAAGTTCCATTTCAAACCTTATATTACACCACGTGACCCTCATGTTATGACACTTGTGGAAGATATTAATTTGCTATACATTTTTGCATGAGCTAATTAATAGATTAGCATTAAAAAACGTGTACAAATGTGATATCAGTATCCTACGTATAACAAATGTTACGCAAGGCAAGTTTCAAATAAAATTATTAAAACCGAAATAGAATACACTTCAATAAAAACAATAATAAAATATTACATAAAATTAAGATAACACCACAAGTAAAAATGTGTGTGTATATTATAGGATATCTGCATGCATAAAGCAGAAACATTATCCAATCTGACTGACTGTGATTACAGAAAAAAACCTCGATATTTAGGAAGATTTGAGTAATTTTATTCCAAGAAACTCCAGCTACGTGAACTTCTAAAATATTATGACCTAAAACATAAAATGAGCATTATAAATCATTGTATAATATAACTTGTTTCTTCAAAGTTGTGTGGACAGACTGTGAAATAACACAAAGTTGATACATATACAGTTATATGTCAAATATTAAGCTGAATAAAAATATGTGGGTGATTGTGATTATATGCTGGAGTAGGAAAGTATGTAAGGAAAATATTTTAGTTTGTTAATCTTTTCTACATAAAGTATATTGTAAAAATGTGTAGAAATACAATAAACCGATTTTAAACTGTATAAGTTACCTCTATATAAATATATCGACACCTATTTGCCTCATCAAATGTTATATCAAAGAGCTGTCACAAGTCATTTTGCAATAGATAGTTTAAAGAATCATTGCACAAGTGTGCTATGTTTTAATCATTTTAAACCAATTTTCATCAGCAATTAATGCATAAAGTATTGCATAAAGATACTAAGCGTGTGATCCACACAAGAACTAAATGGTAAATTGACATCTCAAATATTAAATGCTCCGAAATTAAAATTACCTAAACAAATCAGTAAATTTCTGTTTTTGACCACTTTAATAATGTTTGGTAATTTTAGTGGTTTCTGGGAAAATTCTGATGGAAATGGTTGCAAGAAGAACAATCAAATGAACAACCAGACAAGTATGTCACAGAGGGAACTATTCCAATATATCCTGATATACATTTGGAAGACACAAATGTTCGAAATCACAGACAAAACTGTTATAACGCTCAATCTAAGTAGCTTTTGACGAACATACCTTTTAAAATTAGTACATTTAAAGTTGTTTTGATTTAGCCTGGAATGATGGAGCATTTAAATTTTTAGGGGAACTAGAATAATTTCCTTAGTGGCCTGTCATATTTGATAAGACTTCATAAATAACAAAATTTTGTTTATGGAAAAATTTAAATTACCTATTTATTCCTTTCATACTTTGCCCTTCGTTTTCTTTTCTTCTATTTTTGTTTGCCTTGCGGATTCTTCCCGTCTCTTTGTTATAAAAGATTTTGACAAAGCACGTGTAAAAGAGTCGCATTAAATACATTTAAACTTTAAATATTAAAACAAAATCTTAAGATCAAAAGTGAAAGAAGTTTATAAAACTGAGTATATTTGGCATGAAATAAAACAGTTTTCCATAGTCATAAATTGGACTATAATTAATATAAGTTTCATAATGCATGTAAATCTTTTCGTTAAGGGGCATACTTCATTTAAATGTTAACGAAGTTTATTATAAAATTACATACAAAATCGGGTTAGAAACTTAATAGAGTTTATATAGTAATTTTTCTTATAACATGGCCAATTTCTAACTTTCGTAAGAATCATAATTTTCTTAAATTTGAAATAATTTTGGCAATATTGGCGCTTGTATGAGATATTCATAAATGCTCAAGTTTTAGTTATGCTTGTTTAAAAGTAGCAATGAATAAAAAATATACATATAAACAATGATTTATATTACTTCGACTTTATGAAACTGATTCCCGTGTAAATCAGAACCCATAGTAATCTAAAATGTTAACAAGGCTTAAAAGACATATTTTGTTATTGTTATTGAGTTATCGTGCATTAGATATCTATGGTAAAGTAGCCGTCTAAGATATAATACCGCTATCTTATTGTACTGTGTGTACCATGTTTTGTAATTTTAATTTAAATGATGCTACATATTTAGGCATACACGAACATGTTATAGGAATAAATTTCAGTATCGCTGTAAATAATTCTTTCCTTGGTTTACAAAACGAGTTACGTGTTTTCAGCGCATGTAAGTACTCTGCTGTCCAAATAATAGCTGAAAAGGATATACGAGTATAAAGGTAACTTTTGTACATGTGGTACGCATACATTTAGCGCACATACAAAGCTATTTATTTTATTGTGTGAAAATATCAAATAAGAAGACATGATTGTCGCTCCTCAATATTATTATAAATATTATATGCAAAGACAATATTTAAAAAGAAAACAAATTAGTCTGGGTATTCTCGACTAGCATATTTTTGAACTGATTTCTACATACACGTCTGTATTTTAGTATTTGATATTTATTTCTCATTTTGGAAGATTTACTCTGTAGCACTCAAGTATTCTGGAGCTTTGTTTCAAGTTCATCTAATTGTGAGATATCCTGCTTCTCTGTATACTTGTGTATGAACATGATTACAATACATAAGGCAAAGTAATTTTGTATCACTTACCTGAAATACGCGAAGTTCTTGTTTAACAGTAGAATAAAGCGTAAATATCATGCTAAATGTCATCATTCGTAAATGACTGTTATGGTTCTACAACAGCAACATCTTATCCTCGAGATACAGATTTAATTAATCCCGTGAATTCTTCATACACGCATATTGAGAAAATTATATTTTGTATGTTTCTTAGAAAGGGCTTAAATGTCTAGAAAGGAGGACTGGCGTGATCGTTGTGTAAGTGTCAATGTCACAATCAATATCCAAATGGTATCTAATTGTAATGTGTACAAAAAAAAATAGTTTTTTGACACTGATTTAAGGTCAATGAGGTTCACAGAAATAAAATGGCGAACCTTTTGAATGTTTTTCCTTGTCAAAACAGGTGGAAGCTTTGTACAAAAAAATGTTTTTGCGTGTGCGATTGGCCCGGCATGACCAGGTGGCTAGGGCACTTGACTCGCAACCTGAGGGCCGCGGGTTCGAATCTCTCCTTTTCTCGCCTTTTCAGTCGTAGGGGCGTTATAATGTGCGCTCAATCCCGCTATTCGTTGGTAAAAGAATTGGCGGTGGGTGATGATGACTAACTTCCTTCCCTATAGTCTTTCACTGCTAAATTAGGGATGGCTAGCGCATATAGCCTTCGTGTAGCTTTGCGCGAAATTCAAACCAAGTCTATTATCATAAAAAGCCGATTTAGCATGTTTGACTACAGCATATTTAATTTTGTCTTTTAGGTTGTTATACTATTTAGATATTTAGACCTTTTATGGTATTATTTCTGAAGAAGCAATATTGAAAAATCTAGAAAAAGAAATCCCCGACTTTCCTAATCACTTACCATATGTTAAACCCCTAGTTTGTTTTGAATTTCGCGCAAAGGTACAAGAGGGCTATCTGCGCTAACCGTCCCTAATTTAGCAGTGTAAGACTAGAGGGAAGGCAGCTAGTCATCACCACCCAACTGCCAACTCTTTGGCTACTCTTTAACCAACAAATAGTGCGATTGACCGTCACATAATAACGCCCCCATAGCTGAAAGGGCGAGCATGTTTGGTGTGACGGGGATTCGAACCCGCGACTCTCATGCCGGGCCGGTTAAACCCCTACATTTTGAGGTTTGGGTACTTTAACTAGATTTTAATACATCTTTAAAAAATGTTGAAATATCTAAGCAATACAAATTATGAAGGAGTTGAAATACGAAATCAAAGTTAAGACACCTGTATGAGTATAATGAGGCAAAACGATATAGTACTGCGAATTTGATATAAGAGGTGAATTCGTACTATTTGAAAAAAGTACTTTCAAGTGTATGGCTATGTTTTATAATTGTCACATGTATTTAATATTATCTGGGAATGATTTGGGGCCATAAAGATCGCTATGAATGGCCACTTTATGTTTGCGTTTGTGCAGATCTCTTTTTGTTATTATTTATTGTTTTAATGTTAGTGTAGCAATATTATTTTGTATTTCACCATAATCATTTTAATATTTTAAAGTAGAATTTACACTGCTGGTTTGAACTTTTTAGCCAAAGGTAAGTTTGATTTACCGTTTCTTGAAGTAGATCCTAAGTTATTAGGATCACCTGTAACATATTCAACAAGTATTATAACACCTGGGCATAGGTAGTGATCCCAAAGTCATCCTCAGGAAATGAAAATCATTTTATGCGTTATACAACAGGTAACAGAAACAAAACAAGGTTATATACATGAAAAAAGTCCAAAAAGTATTATATTGTTTTGTATCATTATGCTCACATAGGTTTATTGATTCTTATATTTCAATCACTCCTCAATTTGTGTTGCTTAGATATTTTGGCATATAATTAAATACAGTATAATCATGTTTTTATTTATGTTCAAAACTATTTTGAACACTCAGAACTGTGTGATTAGGAAGTTTGACGAATTTTTTTACATTTACAGTAGTAGATTCCATTTCTTATGAAATAATAATGCAAAAAGTACACATATTAAAATAGAATTATTATCTTAACACAACTAACTTATATTTAAAATAGTCAAACATGCTAAAATAATTTTTATAATCATCGTAGTTGCCTATATAAAAAATGTTTTTTTCTGTACACAAGAGCCACCTCTCATGACAAAACGTAGCTATAGCCATTTTCTTTCTGTTGACCCCATTGGCCAGAATTTAATTTTATTTTTGTATTTAAACAAGATGCTAAACAAATATTGACTCTGACATTGACTTTTGGTCACTAATCTTGCTAACCTTCCTTTTCTTATACGGCAATGAAATATACCATAAATTACAAGTTTTAAGCTTTACTCATTCTAAAGTAAATAATATGAACTGTAGTCTTTAAACCTAGACGTATATACTTTGCAAGATACATTAACAATTTATTTATTCCCCTTTTAGCGCTCTCATGTTATAGGTAAAATATAATTTATCACTACTGTAGCATCGAATTTTTAATTTACTTGTAAAAAGTTGATATTAGCAATTTTATAAAAATAAAGTTTCTAATTTCTAAAGTACAATTATTTCTACTCAGTTAACCTAAGATTGCTTTCAAGAACTTTTCAGTAATTGTTGAAAAGTATGAAATGAAATTGTTAGAAAATTAATAATGTTCATGTTATGGCTGTGGACAAATGGAGAAGTTATATTAAGCAATGGAAGTGCTAGTAAAATTTTGCATAAAAGTGATAGTTATGTCTTTTTGAATTGTATACAACATTGCCGTTAGTTACACATGTTAAAAGAGTAAAAGAAGTTTGCGTGTAAATGAAAATTGGTCGCAATAGCATGGAGCACTTAGGATTGATTCTGTAGCCCTTGTAAAATATTAAATTGATTAGCTCAACTTATCCCTCAAAGAAATGAGAAAAGTAGCTTATAAACATTTTAGAATTATCGCACACATCTACACAAGAGCTATTTGCACATAAGAAGTCCTTGATTTTGACTAAAACATTAGAAGTACAACAACTAGTCAACAGACATCACCACTCTCTTGGACTACACTTGTTTGACAGAATAGTTAGATTTGACCATCACTTTTATATGCACACTCGCGGTGCCAAAGAAAAAAGAGCATTTTTGTGGCAACGGAATACGGGCCTTAAGCTCTCGGATTCACAGTCCATACGCAATAATAATTTAACCACGCCAGTTTAACATTTTTATTTTCATCAAATATTGAATAGGAATATTTTAACTAATGACTCATAGTTATAAGTTGGGTATTCTTATAAACTTCGATTTTTTGTTGGGAAATACTAGGTCACATTTCTTAAACTAAAATACGTATAGTAAATTTAAGAAAATGCATGTAAGAATGTCCACCTTTTTAAATATATTTATATTGTTAATTAGTAATATCAATGATAAACATATAAAAATTTACTCTATGGAAATTTCTCAAACTTATAAAATAAAAATTTAATTTCCTCTTTTTACGTCATGTTTATCCTCATTTTCTACTTAATATGTCTATCATATGGGTACCGTTTTCATTTTGGATCTGTTTTACATTTAAATAATTATGTCTCTCAAAAAGTCCTAAAAGCTTTATCCATCTTATTAGTTTTGAGATAACTTTCCTATCTTTTCTGTCATATAATTATTTTTGTGATCCTATTTTAGCATTTTATTTTAACAATTATTATTGATAAGGTTGAGGTCATAAAACAATTTCTGCTGTTTTAAGAACAAATAAATTATCTTTTTAATGTAAAACAAGAATTTATCTAAAAACAGGTTTAGTTGTTGTATGAGATATTAATGGAGCATATTTGAAGGAATAACTATTACCTAATATGCCAAAAGAATACTAGTAAAACACTAAAGGTGAACGTGACGACATTAAAGAAATTGTAGGGAACTTCAATAAGAAACGTAGCTAGATCCTAAATGCATGTAAGAATATAATAATGGGCTACCAGATCCAAGTGCAACTTTCACATTCTTCACCACACTCGCATAGTGTGTTTCGCTGCTTTTTTTAGTGATGACGAGGGTCTACTCAATCGATTTACAGGTCAGCATATTCACGTGTGATCTTAGCATGTACTGCACATAGTTATTTATTCAATCAATATCTTTGATCTCACTCAACGGTTTCGATATATTTCTGATAAACTGAATGTATTTCGCATCATTGTTGATACTACATAAATGACGTTTGGATTATGTTAATAAACTGTTATGTTTTGTCTTACAATGTTACCAGTTTCTGCAGAAGGTTGATACATTTTATTCTCTGAATTATTTTTCCTTTCCAAAATACAGTCTCCTTGAATGAAGACCATTCACTATGTAAGTTTACATTAACCCCATCTTGTGGCTATTCATCTAGTTATTTAAGATTTAAAGCAAGCATTAGTCTTATTACAGGTAATACCAAAATCTTACATGGATTACAGGTATTTATAAATAATAATAAAATATTATAATTAAAAACGTTTATTTGAAACATTGACATTTTGGAACAAGTATTAATGTGGACAAGCTGTTTAAAATAACAACACAGTTATATTTTAGAGATATTATTAATGTTGATGAATTAAACAGCCTAAGTCTTCACAGAATAACCATCAGGACGTCCATAATGGGTTATAAATTGCAATACCAGAAATAAGAACATAATCATGCCTCACCTGGACTAATTAATTTAATTTTATCAATATTCAGTACTTAACGCCTCAGTGCCCCCTAAAGTATTTGGCAAGAATATTTTAGTGCTTTGTACATATTTGATACAAACTTTATAAAGTTACAACGTGACACTTTATTATTTTTCCTATAGGAAGTCGGTTCGAAGAAGACATTGTTAACCGAAGAAAGTATTTCTGCGATCCTTAGTTACGTCGGTGGTCCTGTCATATCATCACTCGAGGGAGAAACGCCGCGAGATGAATGCCTCGAAAACTCAAGCAAAACTTCTGATAGTGTGCAGAGAGTCAAGCTTCCATATCAGCACGGACAATTTTTAGACCACCGAGCAGAATTCTCCAGAGAAATTACTATACCCTGAAATTTGAACCTAAAAATATATATATCTATTACATTGTTCTAGGCTGTCAGTTGAACTATTCCAACTGTAAAAGTCTTAAATGTAATTTTATATTCATGAGGATATTATCGTATTTAGTAAACCTTGTGGGTGATACCTGTGCCTCATTGCAGGAATATTACTAAGTGTTGTGTTTTATTAACTAAGAAATCAAGGTGAAACTATGTGTATATGTGGGGGATCTTCCCCATCAAGAACACTTATGAAAGATGTTTATTGGGTTTGTTACACTTATATTAGAATGCTGAATCAAGATCGATATGTTGTACAAATCCCTGTGGATTTCATCAACTGACTTTGGATTTACTACATTAGCTGTAATGATATATTAAGTTTGTGGCATAAAGTTGAAATATATACAGTAGGAAGAAATAAAAATTTAAAAAAATACAAAGGCACATATTTCGGCCGAATGGTTTTCTTCGTATTCTTTAAAATAATACTGCTTTTCGTTGTATGTAACCAGAGAAGTTTTTTCATTATTTTGTCTAGGGCTTACTATGGCAGAACATATTTATATTCATGTCTTCTAAAGTTGGACGAATACTAAGCGAGGCAAGGAGTAATAGTATATGTTTGCAACTGCTGCAGTATATATCAGAAACGATTTAATATATGTAAATAAAGTAACACATTTTACATAATAATATAAAAAAATAATAATTTCACAAACCTAAAATCGCCATTAGTTTCTTTTTGCTTGTTTTAACGCTAAGCTACACAAATGGTTAATTGTATTCTGTCCATCGCGGGTAATTAAACCCCGGATTTTAGAGTTGTAATCTCGTGAACTTACCGCTGCCCTACCGGGAACCTTATGATGAAGTTGAAAATAATTTACATTTCATTATTGAGTCCTGCAATAACTTGTAAAAATTACCTTTACTATAATTCAAACCTAATTTAGCAATGTATCGAACTGTCAGGTTTACAATAGAATACTCAAAGAATTGGTTGGTATATGTTATTACATTTTTTTCAATGTTGACTTTTTAGCTATATGATATGATTCGAGAAATAACAGATGGTCACGCACCATATTCCTAAAATTGTTTCTGTTTGCACTTTATTGACTTTTTTATCGTTTATAATGTCAGTTTAAAGACTTTTAATACTTGGGAATACTTTCAGCACTACAGTTGTTTCGTTATTGTTTCTCACGAGCTACCTGAAATAATCTATTTTGAAATTAAGCTTGGAATGTGAATGTATGTGTTGTTTTCAAACTGTTGTTTACTGATAAATTGAAATGGAAAATGTTAAGATGTTATATTATGACCTAAGGTTTGTACTTTCGAAATGTAGAGTTAATAAAACTAATATTATTAGGTAGGGTAGTATCGAAAATGATGTATAATCTGGTCGGTATTTATTGATTTTGCCCGTGATTTTATCCTAAATGAATAGGAAACTTTATATTGCATATTTTTCATTTATAGAATCTTGTTGTAACTTACTGTGTTTTTTTTTCAACTAGAAGTATAAACCTTTGTAAATTTTAACATTTTTTATTATCTTTAAACAAGATGTTGTTCGTTTGTGCTTCGGAACATTGCGTAACACAGTTAAGGTACACTCTAGTCTTTCCTTAATGTTATTTTCATTAACAGTGGTGGATAGACTGTCTATTACATCTGTTTTTGTGTTTTTAAAGTTCTATTATATTATTATATATTTTTGTATAGCGTTAGCTTAGTCTATGAATTTAGGTCTAACGCAGATCTCCTAAGCTGCCAAACACCATCTGATATTATTCTGTTTATGGCCAAAAATATCGCTAACGTTGAAGTACATAACTGATATGGAATGCATTCTGCTATTTGTAAGAATGTAAGAACAGTATGCTTAATTAGCTATATTTATTATCGGATTGATTTTTAATTTTGATGTATGTAGGTAGCTTGTTTTGGTAGGAGTTAATATCAGTAAACAAATGTATGTTCATGAGATGTTTTATTCTTCAAATTATGGCAATATATAAAAATAAATATATATGCTTGTATATTTATTACTTTTAAAATTGGTAGAAACGCTGCCGTTTCCCAGTTTGACCATACAACGGATAACATTTATCACTTGTTTGGGTATACTAATGAAAACTTATATTCGCGAAAGATAAGTTACTCAGTTGGACAAAATCCACAAATTTCACGTTATTTTATGTTTTTGGAAAAATGTTTAATTTCAAGCAACTGTTGAGAGTTGACAGTTTCTACGGGTCATGACATATTACTGAAGACAAAACCTAACATCTATTGTCACAAAGTCTTTCTGAAATGACGATTAGTTCAGTCATGTTATTAAGAAATTTGCTTTGCGAAACAGAAACTAACTCCGGTTGCTTAAGTAATTCATTTAGATTATCCATTATTAGCTTCAACCGCGGTAGAAATACAGCAGTCAAATAATTTGACATTACAATTTAAATGACATGAACAGAACCTTCAATTGGTCAGTAAAGACCTTCATTATACGGTGTAATCTTTATGAAAGTGGAAAATTATGGTCACCATTGTGACTTCGCCAAATATGATACTGTGTTCCCTTCTCTAGCATATATGATCTTCCAGGAACTTTTATTTGTAATTAACTACTCAAAATCTGTTTAAAATGTTTAACAGTGGCATTATTGTGCTTCCGTGATTGTCACCTATACACATTCAGTAAATGTGACAAATTTTGTAATATAATATGATCATTTAATGTTGTATATAATTTATTGACAGAAATCATCCATCAAATTAAAATTATTCTGGGTAAATTTGCCCTTCCTTCATATCAATGTTTTGTTAATAACTTGAAGACGAGAATTATGGTAAAATACATAACAGGGAGGACATTATTCTCCAGTTTATACAATGTTCACGTAATATTTTACTGTAGGTTGATTATTGTTGTATAAACATTAAGAAATCAGAATATTTTCTTCCCTAAACCTATAACCGTTTAAGCAAGTATAAAAGCAAATTCACTTATTTCAGTAGATATATCGTTATGAAAGGTTTCTCAACCAGTATTAATATTGTTTACTATATGTATGTATTATACATACGCATATATTATACATATACGTATGTTTTTCGGTTCATAGAAGCGTTATAATACAACATAGGCTACAGGGCTTAGAGCCAACTTGCTCTGAGCGTAGATTAGTACGTCATCAATTCAACTAAAAATGTTTGGGTACCATGATCAGGTTAGAATTGGTTTCGTTACCCATAAGCCTCTCTTACCACTCATCAGTTCTATACACACTAATAAGCTAAGAAATCAGATCAGGCACAAGGAATATTCATTTCTAAGTATAATACGAGTGTTTTATTCCAAGTATACATAACTGAAACGATGTCTGTATGTGAAGTTAATACATTGTAGTTACAATACGTAACTTTTTTTTTGCTGTTAAAACTGATTTGTATTTATCACAGACTCGAATGAGTATTAATATTCAAGAAGTTATGTGCTGTCAAAAATATTTTGAAGGAACCATTCATACCACTTGGATGGAATTAATCATGTGTTACTATAGAAATATTTGTTCTTAGAATGTCATTAATATATATTAAGAACTGTCTTCCTGTCATCGTGAATATAAATCAACTTTGGTTTTAATTGAAAGGAGTAAACTTTGCCTTAGATTGAACTCAATAAAATATTTGTTACCGTTTTTTAAAGCATACGTCATAATTTTATTTTCTGTTCATTTTAATACAGACCCTTTGAATAAAAATACATTACGGCATTTAATCAAACGTATTATTATTAAGAGATGTTAAGATGTAAAATAATTTACATAAGTTATAAATAAATCAAAATGTCATATAAAACGATACTTTGATACTTGAGTGTGGAAGAATATTGTGCTAATATAATAATAAATTGACAAATAATGATTTATAAGCATAATATTAAAAGACAAAAATTTTCATGTGTCTCTTGAGCAACACCTGGTAAAGAGTACGTTATATTATTTTAATTTAAATGTATTTCATACATATCATAATGCTGAATATTTTCATAATTTTTAGAACAATGAATTACGTTTAATATCCCCCATAAACACATGTACACAAATCATAGTAGTTTCGTTTTTGTTGCATATATCTGTTTTTAACAACAAATTTTAGCATCCTTACAAATAGCAGCCTCCTAAGGGACTAAAGGACTTTGATTTTATATAACTCTTGTTTTAGTTAGAAGAACACAGAAGTTCTGTTCATTCTTAAAACTATATATACTACCATAAGTATGCTGCTCTGTATCGATATTTCAAGTCATACTACTATATTCAGAGGATTATATATCTAGCATTAACATATTTAGTTCCGCCATAATTCGGTTGATCCCCCCTATGGATAAACTTTCCTATGGATCTGAATTATTAATATGGTTAATTCACTATGCATAAAATTTCAAAACTTGTTTCAATCTCAGATTCATGAGCAGTCTCCCCCATTGTATTAAAAACCCAAATATCTAAATAAAATTACTTAGTTGAGATTTAAATTGTGTTTTTTATCTAAATTAATACTAAATATTGTAGTCTAATAACATAGGATACATCAACTATAAACTAAATAGGCAGCCTAAAAATATTATGTCTCGGAATAGCATAATATTTCCAAAACAAAAGTATATACCCAAACTTGTATAACATTAAATAAAGAGCAAACAATGTGGTAGTCACTCTGTGTTTCATGGAATAATTTGAACATTTACAGTTTAATTAAACCTTTCTAAGTGAAATTGGGTCAAATTTTGGCAAGTGCAATTATTGTTCGTAGATTTTTTTAAATAATGCTTTACGGTTACACTTATAAACCAGTTGTGAAAGAGCCTAAAAAAACTTAAAATCTTTCAAAACGACAATATCTGATCACTGTTTATAAGAAGCCCTTGTAATCGTATGGATGCTTAAAATAAACAAATAGAGAACCAATATGTTCCTAGAGGTTATACTTTTCTTTCCTGAACTCATAACCACCAGCTAAACATTTTAACTACATTTTACACGATGGATGGCAAAAAACGTACAAGGTAAGTTTCACAGTCAAATTTTTGTGTATTATCCAAGCAAAAGTAAGAATGGAAGAGAATAAAAATTTTCAATCTGAATAATATTATTTACGCATACAGACTAAATGACTATGTCAGAGACACCTAGATTCAAAAATCATGAACTAGTAACGATGCAGAAAGAATGCTACCACCCAGTACCACTATAGCAACAAGGTTGTTTGACCAATTGCACCGTCTTTGAAAATTTGGAATGTTCAGCGACATTACGTCTCAAAGCTTATACCCATCAATCCGTATCCATACAAGCTAACCACACATGATCCAAAGGAAAAAAACATACTTTATTAAAACATTTTTTTCTCTCTTTTAAAGGTTTACTTTGACTTTAACTTTTCTTGAAATTATCACTCAATCTCGTATTTTTCACTGCAAACGCACATCATGTTTTATTTAATGTTTTACTCATTAATACTACTTACAAAATACTTATAATAAAATATGTAGGATCTCTTATGGCAGTATTTCCTAAAAGAGAAATAAACAACCATTCTTTTTTGTAAAAGCAGTTATATGTTTTGCTCAGTTTGTATGGAATCTTTGACTAAAAAGTAATGAATATTTTTTTATATATTGATAAGTATTTTCGGGAGCCTCGCCATATCACCACATTCAGTCATGCTCCATTTGATGGACCTATAGCGTAGCTTCCATTACAAAAATATTTTTCGTAGGAATGTAATATCTTATATTTTTTACATGTAAAAATTCTGAGCTATCAGTACTATTTAACATGCTAGTTTTATAACATTATGATATGGCCAGACTTTATGTCAAATATTAACTTACAGTGATGTTTAGTAAACCCTTAAGTCATTTCACTGACAAATAAAGTTGACCACAATGATTCATTCTGCACAGTAGAAGGTCAGAAATATGGTTACGCCCAGAACGTAATACCACTATTTCTCTGACGTGGATGCTAGAAAAATCATTTAAGGAGCTATCTATATAAATAATATGCTTGAGTTTGTCTGCTTGTCTGTCCGGAACTTTTCTCGCAACTTTCTCGATTAAATCTTATATCGTTAGAAAGGCTCTTGTCCGAGGAGTCCGGAATGGCATATTGGCTTTTCCATTCAGAATCACCTTATCTGTTTCTTGCTTAGTCAAACTTTTTAATGCAATGAGTATGCTGCACGATGGTACAATGTCGTTGTCATCGACTGACTTTGATTTCATTTATAGTTTTTTATTTGCAAACTATTTCACACAAACGACATTTAACCTGCATATAAGTTCCTAAAAAAATAGCATTACACTAAATACAATTGCTATGAGCTTTCTCGAATTATTTAGGTCTAAAATACGCATGCGCAGTTCATTCAAAACCATATGCTTATTACTTTGTGAACACATATTCAGACGTTTCTACATATTCAGCTAAGTTTGCATTCATTACAACTTCACATTTATTATACTTCAGCTCGTTTAATAGGCTTCTATAAGCAGCTTTTAGCTACTTTTCTCTACTACGGGTTTTATTTTTCGTTTTTGTGAGATTCTTTGTTTCAACTCGTAAACTTTGACATATATTGAAAGCTCAAAATTGTTTCATACTATGTACACTATTATAAATATCATTACTGTACTTTATTGTTTACTTTTCGTGTATTTTTATTAAATAAAGTTACCTCTTCTTAAGTTTGTTTGTTGGGAATTTCGCGCAAAGCTACACGAGGGCTATCTGCGCTTGCCGTCCCTAATTTAGCAGTGTAAGACTGTGTAAAACCACCCACCACCAACTCTTGGTCTACTCTTTTACCAACGAATAGTGGGATTGACCGTCACAATATAACGCCCCCACGGCTGAAAGGGCGAGAATGTTTGGTGAGACGGGGATTCGAACCTTGTTTGTCTGACCACGCAAAATATTTTCAAGTAGACCAGAATTTATGCTGTGCTTGAAAATGATAGAATAAGGAAAATTCAAGGGAAGGGCATTAAAAATACCACAAATGTTTTGCGGGTCGCAGCTAGTGTTGTATTAATGGCTTTTTTGAAACAAACCTAAACAGCAAAGGAAACTGAATCAGACGGTAACTTTGCAGACACCATTATCAAAATATATATAATGGTCGTTTCATCAACAAATTAGCCATTGCCGTCACTTTATCACAGTGTATTATATACGGGTACAGATCTTAAAAGACTCAGTATGGTTATATACCAAGAGGATAAAAATGAAAATTACACACTAAATTCGAGTCCTCCATTAGGTTTACAACAAGTTTAAGGAGTTACAACGTCAAAATCCTGTGTTTGATTCTCCGCAATGGATGTAGCGCAAATATCCCATTATTTAGCTTTGCACTAAAATTAACAAGTGCTTAATTGTTAAATAATAAATAAAGTATATGATTATCAAATCAACGTAACTTCTCCACTTTTTAAGACTCAAACAACGCCAAGAGGCATTGATCAAAGTCATAAAAGTATACTCAAAATATCATCAAAACAAGAGGTCGTAATCATAATTTTTCAGTTTTATTGACTTATGTGTAAAAGAA
>NW_013665652.1:370515-375499 GCF_000517525.1 Limulus polyphemus | reverse complement strand
ACTAGAGGTAAGGCAGCTAGACATCACCACCCACCGCCAACTATTGGGGTACTCTTTTACCAACGAATAATGGGATTGACCATCACATTATAGCGCCCTAACCACCTGGCCATGCCAGGCCTAAGCTTGAGGAAAGATATATATAATGACAAAATCAAATGCCCTGGCACATGTGAATTTCTATTGTGTTTTGTAGGTCTTAGGAAAGGTAACACTACATAAAATACAGTCTACCGAAGTCCATAAATAGTGTATAATCTCAGAAGCTAATTAATGAATAAATTGTTATTCAACACTTTTCTTATTACTTTTCGTTTTACTAGTTTAATTAAGTTTTATTGACTATGATATTTTGTTAAAGAAACAAAAGTAACACTTACTAACGTATAAGTATTATGCACAATTTGATCAAAAGAATTTTATTAATTCTACTTTGCTTTTGTTTACTTTTTCGTTTTACATCTCTTTTAACAATATGGCCACGTCTTTACATCAATGTTATTTGCGTGGAAAACCGTTTGTAATATTGTTATTAACTGGAAGTATGAATGCAAGGACATACAGATTATCTTCATCTTTATTGCAATGTTGTTAATTTTATTAGAGGATCCTAAGGCTAACTCTTTAATTTCGTTATTCATTTTGAGGGCCTAACAAGTTTTAGAAATCTGTCGCAGCGTAAGGTATTATGAGCTTTGTTGTTTTCTTCAAATTTGCTATTTACGTACACAACATAAAGTGTTACTTTTCATGAATTAAGTTTTATAATTTTAATGAATATTTTCTACGTGTAAAGATAGATTATACTCGACTTTCGTAAGAACGGATTATCACAATATTTAGAACGCCAAGAATATCTCACATACACACAGCCTAAGTAAATAATCAAATATACGGTCCGACCATATCCACAATATTATATGGAAATAACCATGATGTATAAATAGAAGTATAGCTCGGTAAACACCACATAACACGAAAAACAATGTCACAAATCGAAATTAAAAAAAAATCAATAAATCTTATAGTTGGACGATTAGAGAGTACTTAACATAAATCACGAATTCGTCAGGTCACTTTAAATATATATGTTCGCAGTAAATAGTGTGACTATGTAGTTTCAGTCATGTCAGAATGCAACAGTGACGTACAGGTCACTTTAAATATATATGTTCGCAGTAAATAGAGTGACTATGTAGTTTCAGTCATGTCAGAATGCAACAGGTTCTGTAAGGCCTGGTCACCCTAGATAATATAGCTCTTCGTGCTTTGCGGAGAATAATGGAAAATTACCAAGTCAAATGACCAATACTGTTGTAGGACAGATAGAACTGTGCCTTAATACCACAAGAAGTTATCTTTATAGCAATGGATAGAATGGCAGAGTAACTAGATGGAAACTACTCCTCAGGCCAGGCAATATCGAACGTCGATAACAGTGAGCATCACAGATGATGTGACACCTTCCTGCCTTTCAAGACTTTTTTTTTTTGGTAATGTACACACTAGGGTTTGGTGGTTACCTCCAAAAATCTTTATTTGAACCGTCTACGAGCCACAAAAAATTGGGTTAGCATTTCTGTTATGGCGTGGAGCACCAATTGGGCAGCTGGATAATCACGGTTAGCAATATGTGAATGGGCAGTTACTATTACTCAAAAGCTGGTTATTGGCATAGACCGGTAGAAGGTCTTGATTGGGAATTATGATGTAATCATAGAAGGTAGCGTTTTCATGCAAGATCGGACTCCTGTTCATCAGCCCAAGTTACAAATCACAAAACGATGGTTTTCTTTCTTTTTATTCGAAATGTTAAAAGAATAATATTGTTATTTCACCATTAGGATAACATGTTAATGAAACAAAATACACGATTCAATGGGGAAAAAACTGTTATTTTTGCACAACCTGAAAATGTTATTGGTATGAATACACCTGAATTTATTGAGCTAATAAAATGTAAGAAAAATAATTCTAAAATATTAAATAAGAATGATGGACGCGATGAATATGTTGTTAGCAAATGTAAAATTCTTCATTATGAAAATATGTAAATTATACTATGTCGCTTTTGGTAAGTGTATAAATAGGCCTATTTCTTTCGTGACACTGCTCTCCTCAGAGATGATGCAGTAAAAACGTCGAAACATGTCGAGACATTATTTTGAGTCACATCGTTTTTTTTTATTATCCTGTACAGTAAGTTAATAGATATTTAATTGAATTTTTGAGACTGGGAAAAGTTTCGTTGTTATGATTATTGTGTATTAATAAATCGTTATTTTTTAAAACAGAATTTTGACTTCGTAGTTTTTCATGCTCTTCCGGTGAATCAAATTATGGTTTACGTTTGAGTATCATTCTGGTTATCTAACATTAATTAAAATCATATTTTTATTATACAACATATACATGTAATCTAGATTGTTCGTTATTTTGTTTTAATTTGATGACAGTACTAGTGCAATGGTTAACTTCTTTATACACTTCTTAAGTGCTGTCAATTATGATCTAAGATAAACTAGTTCTAACTGAACAGAAACTAATCTTCCTAGTGATGCTTCAAGTAAATATGTCAATATATTATAGAAGAATGGGAATGATATAGAAATTGTCATGAACATTAAATGTTAGATCCTTTGTCTTGAGATTGTGAAACAAAAGATGGGTATATATGCTATGCAATCTCAATCTTAGTTAGTCAAAGACAGCTATAGTCATGCACGCACACACACACACACACACATATCACTTTGAATATGATTAAGACATTTCTTTCTATAGGTCCCTGTGAGAAGTTTAAAAATGAAATACACCAATGGAAACATCACAGACTTGCTATAACGTTTTTTTTTAAGATTTGTAAATGAAACTTAATAATTTTGTTTAGTTCTTTTTCATGAATACGTCCCCTGATCTTTCAGACACGACATGTAATTAAATTTGTCAGGTTGTACATTTATTTAGTTGTCTGATACCCAGAATTGGGCTGGTTCTTGTAATCACTACATTTTTAATTGTCTATTTTGGCTCTGAGCGCTCATGTCTAATGAGCTTTTAATGAGTTCGATATTATATTAGTCTAGCAATGTACAGACAGTAACAAACGTTACAAGTGCATAAAATGAGCGAAAGCCGGAAGCCAGCCTTGCTGAACGATGTTTTGTAAGAGAAAACCTGCCACGAGGATCACTGTTAAGAAAGATTTACGAGTCAGTCACACCTCGATGACAGTCAATACCAGACAGCCCCGCAGGAAATTATTGATCAATGCTCATATCTTCTCTCTTAGGATGGCTAATCATTGCATTACAAACATATTCCAAGTTTATTTCTACTACAACATGAAACTTTGGTGCCTTTAAGCAAAAATGTGGGATCTCTGCCTATTCGGAATTATGATTTCCAGTTTTCATCAACTTTTGAGTAACGTTATATATTTTATTAAAGAGAGTTGTCTCGTAAAGAACGGGAAACGTATGTTCTTAGTTTGTACATACAGAGGTTATGCGTAAAAATGTGAAATTTTCATTAGAAAGCATATCACTTTATATATTTTTTTAATGACAGTAGAAAATAGAAACTGAGTTTAGGACGTCGAAAATGTGTATCTTTAAACAAATATGCATATTATATTTTGTCATTGTAAATAATATTGCTAGTTATGCTATTTTAAAACTACTTTTTAAGGAGGTAAATGACCCAAGACTATTTTTCGTATTTTCAACCTAAACGGCACTTTTTGCGCCACATGGGCTAAATAGCCATATCAGAACCCCCCTCAAAGATTCAAGCACAGTCATCCATAATTTAGGAACATTGATCAGATGTAATGAAAGTAGTCAGCAGATCCCCCTGACTATGTTCGTTACTCTTAACCAAATACTGGAATAAGTTCTCAAGTTGATAATGATCCCCACAGCTGAAAATTTGGAGAGCGTTTAATTCATATTAAGGCTTGAACCTTGGACATCCAATCCGCAGTCTGGCATACTAATAATTATACCACAACAAATACACAATAGCCTTGTTCTACTATTAGTAAATAATACAAATATTTTTGGTATTATCATCCAATAAACAATAATGATTATTTTATTTTTCGCTACTCCAACTGATAGACTTGAACCTTTGTTTTCATTTTACACTCATTAACTTTGAAAGATTTTGAAGTAAAGCGCTTGGTTTGCATAATGATTAGTCTTATTGGGGTTTATATTGTGAAAGAAAAACAACGTACATACCTATTTCCATTTAATTAAATCCGATACCCATTGATCACAGCGTTTGACGTTATTTTCTTTCAACTCGTATCTCATTTAAATCAAGTTTTACCTGCAATTTAAGCCTGGTGAAAGTTAAACTGTCTTATAAGGTGTGAAAATCAATAATATTCAAGTGGTTAAAGTTTCTAATTGACATGTTTTATGTTTACGTTCTATAAACGATTATTTATTGCCCTCTTGTGTTACATCAAATCTTGCCCCAACTATGCACTTTATTCAAACTGATTCCACTTTACATAAGTGTAATTTCATTTAGAAAATGCTCTTAGAAAGAGCTTTTTTTAATGTCTTCTGCACTTCCAAAGTTAAGGCACCGTTTGGGATCAAAGTTTTTCAAACATTTTTTCAGTATTTTGAATACTACGTTGTTCTTGCATCCACGCGTTTATCCGTATATATGTAATTGCAAAGATACATGGTTCTGTCTCCAGCTTCTGCACGTATGCAACACTCGACTTGATAATAGTTTTGAGAACCCGTGAGTGAAAACAAAGAAGACTATGCTATAATATGTCAACTGCACTACATCTGCCATATCCATTGCTAACAAGGTCTTTCACCCTATACCAGGACTCATCAGATCGACTTCGATACGACAGACATAGCAGTGGTCTAATAGCTGTATATATATACGAGGCCTGTGAGAAAAGTATCCGACCTTTGGCCGGGGAATAAAAACTGGCATACCTGGAGCGTTG
>NW_013665652.1:342261-369668 GCF_000517525.1 Limulus polyphemus | reverse complement strand
CAACGCTCCAGGTATGCCAGTTTTTATTCCCCGGCCAAAGGTCGGATACTTTTCTCACAGGCCTCGTATATATATATATGTGTGTGTGTGTCATCAATTTTCATGAACAACGATTACTATAGTGTGAGCCAGTAGTCATGTAAATTGTAATTATTATCAATTGTATTTAAGTTTTTGTATATCAGATTTTTAGGGTAAGTAGTAATAACACAAAATCATTATTATTCATTTATTTTAGCTCCGATTATTTATTTATGTATTCATTATTATTTTTTATGACTATCTTGACAGATTCATAGATTTACGATGTAAGTTACAGTAGAGTACGTGAATTTCTTCCCTTCTTGTATATTTACCCCTTTAGTGGCTCAGCGCTAAGTCTGAAGGCTTATATCGTTAAAAACTAGATAACCCATTAGGAAGCTTTGAATTGAACAACAAAAAATGTTCTTGTATAGAAAGCTGAAGATCTTGGTTTGGTAACACACGCAAACGAGTTATTTCTATCTGTGGTTTTATACAGTAGTGCAAACCTGTCGGCGATAATCGTGAAATAACATCGTAAGTATAGTCTTCGTCTCATAAGGGAGTATTTATTTTCTGAAATCAATGCCTATACAGTGGTTCTGTGAATAAGGTTTTCAGAAAATATTTTAAAAGCTAGTGAAATTTAAAAAATCATGTTTATCATGCTCTGACATTCCTGGCAGTATGATACATGGTAAATTAATCTAGTACACTACACTGTTTTAAGATAAGTAGTTCTGTTAAATTTAAGTCTTTCAAATGCTGAAAACTTTGAGTTTAAAGAACGACACAAACAAACTAATACCGAAATCATGACCAGAGAGAAAAAAATTTAATTGTGAATCCGCCGAGAATACGCGCATTCCAGTCTATAGATATTTATACTATCTTGATTTTTTCTCGTTAATTAAAACACATATTTAATACATTTAGTTACCAAGCTTATAAAACTTAGCTTAAAAAGTAAAATTGGTAACTGTTACATACGTATGCTACTTTACAAATGGATTAGTTGTTTAATGCACGAGTTTCCATGAACTTTATATTATTAAGTAAGAGTATTTCTTTCATATATATATATATATGATACTTTAAATTTGCAGTTTTGTGCGATCTTATGTAAGAAAATATTTACAATTATAGTTTATACATTTTCCAAGAATAGCTTACTTTCAACTTTCATGATTTTAAAAAGACATGTAGAGCCAAATATTAGTTAAAGAAAACACCAAACCATTAACCTGATCATTCTCATAAACATTGTCAGCAAAAAATCTAATAACCTGAATAATCGAAAGATGGATCTTTCTTCATCATTGCAAACTGGGAAGATCTCAAATTTGCTCCTCTTGAAAAAGGTCAATCTTTCAAAAGGATTCGGGTTATATTGTTTCGCACTTTTGTACATTTCAACTTGTTATTCTTCAAGAAAGATGCACCAACTAACAATTATTCTTTGTTGAAAAATGTTGTATGGTAAATCTAAGTAACGCTGGTATGAAATGCAACAATGATAACGAAAGAGCTGATATGTGCTTATATGAGGATATCGATTGAATATTCATTCTTAAGCAATAAATTAAATTTCGAATTGCGAGTACTTTTATACATATAAATACTATACAATCACGTCTTCCAATTGCATTATGGTTCCATTATTCAAACTTAAGCTACAGGCTGATATAGCTAAACATGTAACCATAACTGCTGCGATGAATGACTGGAAAATATCACAAAAATTTCCTTTAAAGCATCAGACAGTTCTACAATTATTTATTACGTAATTGACATTATTGTATCATTTTATTACACAATTCAAATCAACTTTGTGTGTTTTACATCTGCAGCCGAAAACCCTAATAAACAGATGGATGAATAAATAGATCGATGGATACATAGATAGATAACCAGTTGTGAACAAATCCTCTTTAATAATTTTCATACTGACATATACAGAGACCTTTACAAAGATTGCTCCACAGGAAATACAATCTAACAATTCAATTTGTTCAACCATGCAGAAAAATGCCTTTAGACGGGAAAATGTTATTGTATTAAAAAAGTCAGAGTCTAGTTCGACAAGTAATGTAAATTCTTAATGTGTAAACAATATCAAAAGGATGTTAGAATTCTTCTTGCTTTTTCAATAAAATTAATAAAATATGGAGAATAAATAAATAGAATTGGATGAAAACGTTTACATTATAAAGTATCTCCAGCTAAGATATGTGTAAGCATATGGAGGGTTCGTTAATTCTTATTTTTTCTAAATTGGAGTAAAAGCGTATACGTCTTATTTTACAAATTGGACTGTTCTTCAAGAGGTACTTGTAAAGAACAAAATACACACATATATATATATATGTATGTTTTGCATGAAGGAAAGATCGTACAACACTTTAAGTGACTGAATAGTAATGCATTATAATGCCAGAAAATCTCTATAATGAATATCTCTTCCGAAATAATACTTATATCACACGAGGACTTTCTGTACTTTCCTTTCTCTAGAACATTATGAAAAAACAAATGATAGACAATGACACAAATCTAACGATTTTTGATATAGTAGATCTTTTGTTGCATCGTCTAAATGCTGTCTAGGATTTGTTATTATTACATTTGACATGTTTTGCTCAAGCTTGTTAGAAATGAACGGGATATTTATAGAAGTATATATTTTATAAAAATATTAAATATATATTTATCAGTCGTTAAAAAGTCGATCTTTACAATACCTACACATGTTGTAGCCAGCTTTAATTCTCCTCTCCCCGTATTCCGTATGATTAAGTATGATTGTTAAGAAACCTTTAAATGGAATTAGTTCTTATGTCTTCGAACTGGAAGACGAACATTAATAATCAGATATGAGCGTCCAGCATAAGCTCACAATTTTATAATTATATATATATATGTAAATTGTATGTAAATCTTGTTTCAATAATTTGTTTCCCATATACCTTGAAACAATGGTATCTTAAAGTTAATAATTATCAAGACAATAGATTAGGTTCGTGATTTTGACGCTATAATTATTTACATATTCGTTTACAGAAATGTTTACATTGTGTCACTTGTTATGAATTATTCGACCACTGATTTACATTCTTATTATTAACATCTATCTAATATAGAAATGCGAGTTAGCTTTCTGCATTATTTAAAGACAAAACAGGAATCTTTATTATTTCATCTATATTTTTGTTTTGATCACTGGCCTAACTATCGCAAGCAATTCAACTGGTTAAGGAGATGGTAAATATTATTATTTTTGATAATTTTACTTAATATTTTGGTTTATTATACGGTTGTTTGATCTATTTGAACCTTACTAAATTATTTATTTATTCAGTGTTTCAGATATATCGATGAAAAGCAACAGTCACGATCAGTAATTTTGTCGTGAAATATTTCAATTCTATGTTAAAATTGTGACTTCTGTCTGATTACATATAATTAAGCTCTAATCACATGCGATGGAACCCGAAAAAGAGAAAATGATTATACAGAAATTTAATAAATAAAACGTTGTTTTAAAAATCTTTGGTTGCTCATACTTTGACAAGTTTGTAAAAACAAAATGGCGTTTAATACTAAAATAAAGTTATCAAATCGTAAATCGGGTCAATTAAAGTTCCTTAAAAAAATGTAATAAAATTAAGTGCACCTTTAAGATTGACTGCTTCAAAAGTAAATGTGGTCTATTGCATGTTTTCAAAGATATAGCATAACATTTTCAATAAGATGGAAACTTCAAAAAATGTGAAATTAAAGTATTTTATTAAAGAAACTTTGAGGATTGTAAATTTATATGAAATTATCGAGTACCAAATTTTTATTCGTGATAACTATTTGCACGAAAAGATAAAAACGTCGTAATTCGTTTTTTATTTCCTTTTACTTTGTTTGTTCATAAAATGTTGATAAAACCAGGGTAATGCACTATACATAATTAAATTATCAGCAAATTACAAGTAAAATATTTTCGTATCCTACATCTGCTATTTTTCCCACTGGTATTCCAAAAGTGTACACGCATATCTTAGTTGCTTAAAAGTGAATTAATATATTAATTATTGCTATGAGATTTATAATCGCTCAAGTAAATATATTAGTTTTACTAAGTGGTAAGTTCTGTGGATTGCGAGATAGTTTATCTGCTCAGATTTTCCATTATCTTATCAGAAGGTTGTAATATATACATTTCCTACAAGGTTTTTTCACGATAAATTACACATTTTCCATAAAAAAAACAAAAAAAACATTTAATTGATAATGTTATAGCAGTTTTGGTTAATAACTTACATCATTAACCGACTTATGCTATATAGAGCAATTATTAATGTTATATGATAAAACAAAACTACTGATTAAAGGTATCCTAAGTCATATACATCCGAATTATACTTGAACATATGGGACGAATATTAAGAAAAGGCTGACAACTTTGGTAGAAACTTAAATGGTAGACGGCAAGTGGCAAATTGTTTACCATTCTTCATAATTAAAACAATTTTGCTTTAAGCAAAGTCTAATACGTTCAAGGTTAGTTCTCAAAGTGCGGCATTATGGTTTGTTTGTTTGAAGTTAAGCACAAAGCTACACAATGGGCTATCTGTGCTCTGCCCACCACGATTATCGAAACCCGGTTTCTAGCGTTGTAAGTCCGCACACACACCGCTGTGCCAATAGGGGGCTCGCGGCATAATGGACTGGTATTTAAGTATCATGAATTTAATCGTGTCGTTAAGGAAAGTTTTATTGCAACTTCATTAACCTTTCAAATTCCTGTTGTTGTTTTTCTGAATTTATAAGATCGGGTTTTAAATTGCTCATAAATCTCGTCAATAACAAGCCTTAGAAATTACCTTGTAATCCGAGATATTTCATAAAAGCTACCAAACTTATTCTACCAGCTTCATAAAATCTAGTAAAAACGTGTAATTGAAGTGTAATGAACAGGAATACATAACTAATTAACTATATACATGAGAGAGATGAAGGTAATAAATTTATTCTACTGTTATTTTTTCACAAAAGTCTGGCATAGCAGGATGGTTAGGGCTCTTGACTCGCAATCTGTGACTCGCGCCATAGAATCTCGTCGCCAAACACGCTCGCTTTTTTCAGAGGTGATGGGTGTTATGATGCAATAGTCAATTCATCTATTCGTTTGTAAAAACACAGCTGAACGGTTAGGTGGTGTTTACCAGCAGCCTTCCCTCTAGTATATCAGTTCTGGATTGTAGTTGTACGAATTTCTACAAACAGATATATTTCTTCACCAGTTTACGATACTTGTTAAACTTTGATAAGGTGACAACATTTCCGTTTATAATATTAATTATTATAAATACGTGTAGTTTTAAGTCGTTTTTTCCCCCCTACTAATTATACTTACAAATATAAGATAGCTAAACGCACACTAAGTTTTTTTTTATTTTGTACTTTCAGACGTACAATACGAAATGTTCATGTATTCTTTGATAGATTGTTTAAGCAGAGTATTCATGACGAGTACATTTCAGTGTACTCAACATAATTGTTCATTATTTCTTGATAAATCGCATTGAAATTTGCTGCCAGAATAAAAATTTATTTTATTTTCTAACATTAATGAACAACTTCTTTCTTCGCTATCCTATTATTAACCATATTTTCAACACTGTATTAGATTAGATATGAAAGAAAATATCATCAAACCATTATAAAGAACTCGTAATTTTGTGTACTTGAGACATGATTTACTTTATGGTCTGAAGAAAACGAGATCATATATATTCACCGAATTTTGGTCTTTATTTGTGCTGCACAGTTTTTAACAGTTTCATTAAAAGATATGTAAGAGAGAGAGAGAAAAGAGAGATTGATAAAATACACAATTTAACATATATACTTAAAACTCTTCTCCCTTATTGAAACCGAAAATACTATATAAGTCATAAATATTTTAGGAAATCGCTGGGAAGTCACAATTAGTATTATTTTCTTCTTTTATGAAAAAGTATATCTAATACTTTGTAACTATGTTCGTTTGTCCAGTCGTGTGGCCCCCAGTGGCACAGCGATATGTCTGCGGACTTATAACGCTAGAATCCGGGTTTCGATACCCGTGATGGGCAGGGCACAGATAGCTCATTGTGTAGCTTTGTGCTTAATTACAAACAAACAAACAAACCAGTCGTGTGATCTAAAGCTTAGTTGTTCACCTACCTTTGACATAAATGTATAAGATGCACGACTTCCCAATAATACTAGAAGTAATACAGTTTGGTAGTTGTTAAGTTATTTGATTCGTTTAAAAGATCGAGTAACGTCTACAGTGCAGCTGAACGTTGTTGTTAATAATGACCATAACCTGATAGTTCTGCATCTCCACTCTGATTGGAGGAGCTCCAGTGCAATAGCCACTGTACTCTCGTTGCTTGTTCGAAATATGTTTGAAGCTGTGAGAATATCATAACTTGTTTGTTTTTTGGCCACCACAGTCACCATATCTTAATCCGATTGAACATTTTCATGATTGATATGAGTATTGCTTTGCCCCTATAACTCCTGCCAATGTCTACGATCTAGTTTAAAACTGTATCTTGAGAAATGGGCAAGAAATAAACAAACAATTTTTTCTACGTGATGTGGAGCATGTCATGTAGAGTTCAAGCTAATATTACAGGACAGTTCGTTAACTCGATATTAGGTTAAACGTTATACTAACAATGTGGAAATGTATTGCACGAGCTTTCAAAGTAGCTAGAATAAATTATAATAAATTATAAATAAACTATAATAAATTATAAATAAACTATAATAAATTATAAATAAACTATAATAAATTATAAATAAATATAATAAATATAAATAAATTATAAATAACTATAATAAATTATAAATAAACTATAATAAAATGTAAATAAATTATAAATACATTAATTAATAACCACATTTGTGTTTATCTTTTGCCATTCACTGTATTTTCTTTGCTGCTTATGATATGATTGTTCTTAAAACCCATATAGTAGCAAATTTTATTACTGAAATATCTAAAGTATTCCTAACATATTACAAATATATATATATATATTGTATTAGTAACGTTTCTTCACATACACAGTATATAACCAATTTTATTTATATATGGATTTTTTTGTTTTAATTTATTGTTAGTCTGTATTAGCAACTGTCTTCTCTATAATAATGTATATCTGCTGGATATTAAATATTTAAAATTGGTTTGTTAAGTGCAAAACTACACAATGGGTTATTTGTGTTCTACACTCCATGGGTATTGAAGCTAGATATTTAGCGTCGTAAGCCTGCAAACATACCGCTGAGCTACTGGGGGCATCATTAAGTCATTGAAAGAAAAAAACAAAACAAGGTTACATATCTAGTCCTAGGAAGTATAGAGTTTGGATAATAGGGGTCTCCGTATAATTTTCAGCAATATGAAACATTAATCCCAAACAGAGCAAGAATAATATTCAGCGCAAGTATTAATGTCACGTTGAACAAAGTGAATATACTGAAAGGGATGAGCTTTTCATTACGCCTTGCGTACATACTACGTTATCAAATATTATAGTTTCCCTTACAAAACTTCACTTTTTACATACCTATAATTTACTCTACATGCTTATTATGCTTTACCACACTTTAAAGTTAATGAGTTTTCTCTACGTAATTGTTACAACTATACTTTAATCTCGCATTTAAAAGCTTTATTACTATTTAGAAAAAAGTAGTAAATTGCGGTTACCGTCTGTTTGTAGTTTAAGCACAAATACTATCGGTGCCCTGCTCACCACGGGTATCGAAACTCAATCTCTAGCGTTGTAAGTACGCAGACATTCCGCTGTGTCACTGGGGAGGGAGGAATAGGACTGTCTGTAAAGAGTTTATTGCTTTGCTCTAAACGATGCGTTCACCTAATGTCTTATAGCTGATGAAGTGCTACAGGTTCTTTTATTAATCACACACACGTTAGAAAACGTTTTTAAAACTGTATTTTATAAAATTCTTCTTTATTTTTGTACATAAAAATACAGAGATGGAGGTTTCTAGCTATTTACTGTATTTTAAGAAATGCTCTTTTTTCTACGTTTATCTGACTGTCGAAATGGTCTTGGAACTGTTATATTGTTCTTTTCAGATGCATAGCATAAACATAAAGTGACATCACTTTGAAATCTTCACACATAATTTGGCAAGTTATTATTCAATTTGTTTATGAAGCGTATAATATAAAATTAATTATTTAAATTATAAATATCAATGGATCGACATTAAAACTAACTGTTCATTATAAGAAATTTAATTTTCATGTCAGAACTTTGAGACATAAGTAACACCAATGTACCTTTTTAATTAAACCTACAATACATAGAAAATAATTCAGGTACAAAAACCAGAAATATCTCTATATATGTGTATTACAAATAAAGAAACCTGATAACCTGAGCTTTTACTGAAGATAAGTATTCTTATGGGGCATATTAAGACTCCGACTAATCATCAGACTGTAATTATAAATGATAAAATGTGTCTTATCTTCAGTGATATTTTTATAACCGTTTATAAAATATTTTTAACGTAAATATTTCTGAATAAAGTAACAATTATATTAAAAAACAAATAAGTTACATATTGGAAAATAAAATATACAATTTTATGGACGTAAAAAGTAAGCATTTTATTTTACATGTTTGTTTGTGCTTTTGTATTTTTAAGATTGTTCTTTTGTAGCAAATATCTTACAGCAGTAAAGTTACTTTCCGGTACTAAGAAAAAAAGTTTAATACCCGCCACACGAGTCAGCCCGGCATTTTGATGTGGGTCCCAAAACATAAGGCATTCCTGAAAAGTTTGGTTTGTTTTGACTGGACAAAAAGAATATGTTTGACACTATTTTCGGAGTCTAGGTCGCTGGACCTGACCCGTGACCTGACCTAAGACCATGAGAACCAACACAGAGAAGTTAACTTGTAAATGTAAAATAAGACGATGTAGCAGTGAAATATGCTTGAAATGTTCTAGATGTGGTTGTGAATGCGGTGGTTTAAGTGTAGCGATTAAGCTAAACCGTGGGTCCAGCAAGGATGAATGAAAAACGTATTCGAAGGTATCCTAGTCGACTTAACCTAACAGCTGAATCGTAAATTCCTCAATCGATTACTGCATTGATAGCGAAACATAAAATAACGATCACAATAGTTTTGTTATCTTCAAAAAGGTAGATAGAAATCATATATAAATAATCATTAGTTTCAATATTTTCTTAAACTAACGGCACAGTAAAGCCCAAAGATGCAGTTTTGAAGCTGAAGCAGATGCACAATGCACTAGGCATTACAAGACGATTTCATTAGCGATTCTCAAATTAAACATGTCTTTCCTGCAATGGAGAGTAAATTTAAGAAGGATGGTACAATTCCCAGTATGGTACCGCCATAGTATATATAATCCATATAGATTTCATGTTGCCATATTGTCGTTAATAATTTGTTCATTTTACAAGTTATGCCGAGCTTCATTCATCGAGATCTTTCGAGATAAACCTACATCATCGGTTTCCGGAATGATCTTCCCCTATTGACCATCGTAGGTTCAGTACTAAAAAATGTTGGGCTGGTTCGTGTGGCAGGTGGAAGAGAAGAGAAAAGTTCTGACATTTAGAAAGGAATATTGCAATATTATAGTTTTTAAATAATATATATTAATATGTAAATCTAATATATAAGTGGCATTTCACTCCGTTTCAGCCCAAGCTACTTCGTTTCAATAAGAATAAATCTAGTTACAAGATATATGCGAAGATATTTGGAATTATTATCCTGAACGGCACTTGATGCGACACATCAGTTAAAGATCCTAGTCAAGGACCACAAGTCTCAAGCATAGCCATCCTTAATTCATAATTGCTGATCAAAGAGACGGCAACCAGCCATCAACACCTACAGGACTAGTCCTATATGAATATCGGAATTGACCTTCACAGTTTTAACGCCCCCACATTTGAAGGTGCGCAACCTATTTAGTGCCATATCGAGTCTCGAAAATTGGACCTATAGATTCGTAGCCCTCTATGATAATCACTAGATTACTCTCGATCCACATATAAAGAATAAATTATCTTTAAAGTAAAATCGAATTCCAAGAATAAAATCAAATAAACGATATTATGACGCTTCTTCTGTGTCAATAAAATAAAATATATCTCAGTTATATGTGTCATGTGATGTATTTTTCAAGTAATACTACAAATGCAAAATAAAATGATTATACAAAATAACAAAAACGTATTTTCGAGCAATTGTTTTCCCTTTCGAATAGATCTTTTATCCAATATTATCGAGAAGAACAAAATATAATGGGATGAGAAAATTCTCTTTTTTTATAGTCATTAAAGTGGAAGTTCCCTCATTGTCAGGATTTTAAAATAAACTTACGTCCAGCTATGATAAATATGATAAGATGACTACTTTTTCATATGACTTATAAGTAATATTTTACTAACAGTATCTGACTTTCACTCGAAGACTAGCTCATCAAACGGTTGGTGTGATAGCGATACGTTATGTACTTTGAGAGACATGGCTAATTACAATTCCATAGAACACTATATCTGTTGGTAGAAAATAACTTTTTCCAGCGCGACTCTGTCTTCAGTTGGCATTCATTAAATTGAGAGATGTTTAAGTTGATCAAGAATAGTTCAAAATAATAGTTTACAGCATAAGGTTTTTCATGAGAAAATCTTTATAAACAGTTCTTATTGAAAATCATTAAATACACCAAGGTGACTTGTTTTTGTCTAAGCTAAATTACCAACAATAGCTTAATTAGTAAATATTTTGAACGTTCGTCCGCTACGCAAGTTTTAAAAAGTGTGTCCTTCTACCCAAATTATCTTTCCCAATTATTAATATTTCTGATATATAGAAACAAAAAGTGATGAAACGTTCACCCTAGTATACGTAACCAAGACGAATTTCCCCCATATTTATATTCATAATAGCAAAGGAATAAGAAATAAGTTGTAAAAATAATATTGTAAGCATTTAATTTGTTATAAGACAAAATAATTTAATACAACACAATTTCCAGGTCACTTTTCTCGCTAGCTGCTCAAAAAGAAAACCTCTTGATATTGAAAGGATTAATTACAGTCAATATCGTGGCTACATTCAAAAGAGAATTTGTTTCTCTATCTAGCTTTCAAGATCTTTCGTATTGGAGAAAGTAGACGACGATTCTTTAAAAAACCTAAATTTTAAAGCATTATTTTATTTTTATTTCTTACGTTATTATTTGTCAGTATAATATTAGTAGATAGACTTTTGTCAAGTATGCAGGATAAAAATTGAAATTATTTCAATGATAATTTCACTCAAGAGCAAATATTACAATTATATTAAAACATGGTTAGCATCTTAGCACAATATACTGTATTTTCAGTCTAGAAATATTAATTGCGTTTACTGGAATGCATACTGTTTCTAAATGTGAGAATTTTAATAGAGCTTCCGACAATGATCTTACATCTTCCTTTTTATAATATAGACTTTAATGTAATTGAACTGTATGCAGAACTTAGTAAGGTTTTTATGAAATAGACAATTATATGGAGATAAAACCATTTCTTATTGACAATGCCCAAATCTGATATAGTAAAAACTACAAGTATGACCGACATCGTGTGTACCATAACTTTAATTCTGTTCGTATACTTCAAAAAAGTGTAACAATCTCATCCAATTATACATATATATAATGGAAAAAAATAATCAACGTTCAGTGAATAGATCAATAAACTTTCTGTAAAACAAACCAAAGCTACAGAAGAAAATATATCAGTTGTTCTCTACTATGGTAATCCTAATTGTTTTTATGTAGGATCATATATTTATCTTTTAAATGTTTTGTTACTAGTCTGTGCTTAAAATTCATCATTTTGACACTAAACATTCTAACCATGCTAAAACACTTCAGACTCTATTAATCATTTGTCTTGAACACTAAACCTTTACGCGGAAAAGTTTTTGGCATGTGTACCTAAGACTTTGCAAACTTTGTTTAGTAAATTAAAATAAAATCTTGAGAAGAAATCAAAGTTTATTTTGTTCACATTTTCTAATTAAGTGGATGAAGACTGATGTATTTTAAGTTCCACGTCTTGTGGTAGTCTTGGCGAATTAAATTTATTTTATCTGATAACACTGTTGACAAAATATAATCCCTCATTAAAAACAAGTTTCAACGTTGTTATCCCACTGGATTACTGTAAAAAATATATTGAGGTTATAATTACAACATTAAGTCGATGAAAGCTTTCTCCTATATTGCTCTTTAAATAAGCACGATCGTCATATTAGCTTCCCTGTAATGCACTACAGCTCATACGAGCTATTACTGAATGAATTGTATTAATCAACGACATGGAACAAGGTCATTAATTCTTTCTTACTGGTTGGTAGGCGCTGTGGACAGGAAATCACAAGCGTGACCACAATACTAGACGTCGCTTAAAGATTCAGATTACCTCTTGACATCTAAAACTCTAAGTGGTTAGGCGGTTGTAATTAGGTCAAGCAGATAAAAAAAAAAGAATCGTAAGAGAGCGAGTGATTGTAAGTGGGAAAACACGCACTAACACACACAAGGCTATGGAACGATAAAATTGAAGAAGTTGAATGAAAACAAATGTAGTGTCTTGTTTTCCTTACAAGTATCATTCCTAAATATTATTTTGTTATATGTAAGTAATACTAATGTTATTTTGTAAGAAAAAAATGACGGTGCTATTTATCCGTTGAACTTTTTTTAAAAAATAGTACAAAAAAGGCAAGAATTTGGGTGATTTGTATTATTATTTTCAATAGAGATAATAGAAATGTAGCTAAAACTAAATGAATCCGTCTTATGAAGTAAAGAACAACTTTTGTAAATATAGTATATTAAATTTTCAAAACTTTGAAATAACAATAAGCAATTTTGGGTGATCATACACATTACTAATAATTTTTGGGGTCCAAATAAATCTAATACCCCATTAAAAGTCATGCTAGAAGGCTTTTTCTGATTGTGTACACTAATATGTTATTTCATCTTTATTTCCCATTTTATTTGCAGAACTATCATCTTGAATCTAGATAGAAAAGGCATTCTCCTATCGATTATAACATTTAATAATATGAAATTTTATGATTACAACTGGAGATAACCAGGTTAGTTTTACAATAGTAAATCATGATAGCATTTTACATTTTAGACTTGAAAAAACAAAACAACAAAGCTTCTTTCTTTTTCTCTCGACTTATGCATTTTGTTTCTGAATAAACTTAGGCTAACAGAAATTCTGACTTATCTCAGTTAATTCAAATCATATGCTGATAATCTACTCTTTGTTCTCGTGATGCTCGTAGAATGTATGCACAATAACTATGTGCATTAAATTTCGATGTTTGTATATTAAATAAGTAATCACAGAAAAAATAAAAAACAGTTCTCTGCACCATAAAGCTAAAGCAGAAATGTGGCATTATGAATAACATTTAGTAATATTACTTCCTAAATATATTACGGAATATCTAAAAAGGTTAAATGTTAAGATTTCAACCGTAGAATTCGTGCTGTGTATTTTGCCAGTTTTAGTGTAATTAATAACATACAATAATAAGTAAAGGTCTAAAATATTCACATCAGATATATACGAGCCTATGTCAATGTCAACCTTCTCTTGGTCACAATGTGTTTCTAACGGACCAGCTGGCGTGATACTCAAGCAGCATCTGTCTGCATCTCAGTTGATATATTAGTGTAAATCAATGGACCTGAAAATCACCAGGACAACTATTATCTTGATATATGACCTAAGGGAAATAAGTCTAAGGTATCAAGTGGCTGTATTGACATACTCCGTTTTTTAACGTGGATGGTCACATATTGAAAATTTATGAACTTCTAAACTTAATACTTTTGAAAGTATATTTTTTTGTGTATTATTTTGAAAAAAGAATAGAATGTTACCACGAAATAAAACTTTCAGAAATCGCCCTTTGATTTTAACATATATAAGAAAATATGCTTCTTAGTACAGCTTTCTACTACGTTTATCATATTTTCAGAAACATCTGTAAAAAATAGTTTATTTTAAGCAAAAATGTTAACATTTCAACATAGTAAATGTGTGGGTGTTTCTTAAAGCAAAGTCATATCTGGTTATCTGCTATATCCACCGATAGGAATCGAACCCGTGATTTTAGCCTTATAAGTCCCAAGATTTACCGGTTTCCCACCGGGGGAAACATAGTAAATAATCATACTTATTTGATATACAAATACCTAGCTCCTTGAATTTTTACGAATAAATATTCTTAAAAGTAAATTGTACCAGAATTTTCAAGTTAACGTTTTCTTTAAAGTCTTAAATAAATTATCATTTGGCCTTAGGTTCTTGCTTACATCACTTGAACTGCACATTTATATTACTGATATTTATATATTTATTATATATTACTGATATTTATATTACTCAGTTATCTAAAAAAACTGTTCATAACCATCACTTCCTTGCAGTTTTATACAATATATCGTCCAAAAAAACTGCCTTATTTGCGTTCTGTGAATGTTTTGAAAATATATCCTTGTCATTTTTCATACCAAAAATACAACTTATAATATTAATACTACTTAATCCTATATTCTGGTATTCAGGATTTATTTTACTAAGATATAAAATTCACTTATTGGAAGATATTAAAAGTTTGTTTGTTTGTTTTTGAATTTCGCGCAAAGCTACACGAGGGTTATCTGCGCTAGAGAGAAGGCAGCTTGTCATCAACACCCACCGCCAACTCTTGGGCTACTCTTTTACCAACGAATAGTGGGATTGACCGTCACATTATAACGCCCCCACGGCTGAAAGGGCGAGCATGTTTGGTGAAACTGGGATTCGAATCTGCGACCCACAGATTGCGAGTCGAGCGCCCTAACCACATGGCCATATTAAAAGATAATATGAAATGTTAAACCTTATGCCCTTTTTTAATTATCTCTTTTTATATCATGCATTTTTGGTTTAGTTATTTTGGTCATAAATAAAGACTTTTTATTTTCTAAGTCTGATATCCTATTAATGGTTTTGAGAATTTAGACCATTATCAAAACTACTTGATATAATCATATAACAAAAACTGAAATAGGAATTAGAATCGAAAAAAAAAGAATTATGGTGCATTTATATGTATCTACCTCATTTATTTGTCGTTTAAAACGAGGTTTGTCTTTAAATGTTGTACCGAATTTGAAGCATATTTTAGTCTTGAAATATACGAATCATTTTAAGGTTTTGGTGTGTACGAAAAAGTGATACTCTATCCAAAAAATAAATAACTAAATAAAAGTTAAAACAATTACTTTCAGTACAATAAATACTGCTACTTTAATGAAAGTTTCGATCACATAACTATTTTATTGACATTTTTTTTGCTACTGGCTGAATAACATCATTCGGAAATTAACATACTCTAACTTTAGTATAATAAATTCCTACATTTTTTTCTTTACGACGTTTTATAGCCAATTAATGTTTCAATAGAGAAATGTGTAACGACATTACTTCACTATTTCTGTCGTAATAATTTCAAGTTAATGTCACTATAAATAGGAACTGTATTAAAAATAATACACACATTATGTGCTTACTAAATATAACATTGTAGGTTTCGTAATGTCGTTTAGAGTTTCCTTGAAACTTAAATCGTACGTTTGTATACTACCATGTGTATGATGACATTTTACTGTCAGTTTCTTAAAGCTTCCTTAGTCCATATTCATCAAATATTTTGGTTTATATAAAAACATATTAGAGCCTTAGTAATTTAGCTATCATCGTTTGTCTTTTACTTAATGTATTCATCATGCTGAATAATTTGAAATATTCTTCTACGAGTATAGTGTATTCTATTAAACAGGCGTATTCTAATATTGTTCAAAGTATCCTTTGTATTAAGTATTTAGGAGAGGAAATTAGAGCATTATTCTAAATCATTATAACATACTCTGATTCCAACTTCACTAAATCTATAATTATTAGATGATTTTCAATCATAAGATAAGCAAAATTTATGCATACTCTACTAAAAATGTACATTGCGAATGTGGCTTTTGAACAGAGTCGACTAATGCATCTTACATTTTTCTACTTGAATATATCAAAACCAATGTAATGTGATTTTAATAATCTGCTATGATATTAATTTACTTTATATATTGAAAAATATTTCTCAACCCTTAAAGATGGGAGATATCAACAGAAATTGTGAAAGATCGGGTTAGAACATATACAAAGAAATGTGTACATTTTATTAAAATGCCTTCTATCGATCTGATTCAAATCCAGGGAAAGGAGGGGGGGGGGAGACTTACAAAGCAGAAAAGTCGCTAGGTCTGCGAAAAATAATATAATATAGTAAATGTAACACAACGTTTGCTTTGATACACATTGATGCATACGATGGATGAGGATACGATAAAATGCTATAAAATCTATTATCAGTGATCTATAATAAAGTAAGAAATATAGCAATGTCTAATTGTATCTTTGCAATTAAACAACAGTAGTATTGCTTGCAACTAGAAAAAAAGAAAATAAAACGTATTCCTATTTACTGTTAAGAATATGTTTAAATTTTATATTTTTGAGGAAGCACAAAAGTTTATATATAACCCATGTAAACTTCATTTTAATAGATATGGTTTCTAATCCCGCGTATTTTCAGGCCTCAGTGAGCAATAATGTTATACCAGTTTCTAAACAGATAAATATAATAAGCTGACTGAGATTTTACAAACTAAAGACATGGATAAGCTCTGTGATATTATAATAGTTAAGCACTTTTTTTTAATGAAGTTTTATTTATTTTTTTTTCAAATATAAGTCTGGATGTTTGAATATTCAGAAACGTTTTGGAACAGGTTTTCTGCAACAGAGTGAACAAAGAATTAAGGGTGACCGATGTCAGAAATATTTTCGAACTAACACCCCTCATAAAACTTTGGGTCACTTCTGAAATAATGCCTTCTTCAATAAAATTAATCTTAAAAACATCTATAATTTAAAATATACCATGGGAATGATTTCTTGGTTGGCGAATCAGATTCCCCTTATTATAGATAATGAATAGTTCTGTACATTTTAAAAACAGCTAGGTTTAGAAATGTTTTATTAATTTTTATTAAAACAATTTGTCTTATCACTTATAATTCCTTTCAAAAACAAACAAAACAAAACGGATTGATTTATTTGAAGTCAAAATTGGATCTACTAAAAGATGCGGACATCAATATTAAACTTTCAGTATATCCAGCTTTCACAACTGTTATCAGACCCCCGAAAATCAAAACGAAAAACACATATGTCTATGTCAAAACCCAAACATTAGTGAAGAAGAACATGTAGCTTTACGGAGGCTGAGCAAACACTTGTCTACTATAAAGTGTGTTTTCTATTCGCATTTATCGAGTCGTTAATATATGTTTGCGTTAGTGAGAAAGTTACCAGTAAATAAACACAGAGCGCTTATGAAAAATCGAAACTGTATTAACAAAAATATTGTCGAGTTCACTAACTTATAAGTTTTTAAAACTTCATATATATATATATATATATACATATGTGTGTATGTTTACTTAACCTAAATCTAATTTGCTAATTTATTAGCAAAATCTAATTTATTACAAGAAACAATAATTTAGTAATTATATAAACAACTTACATTAATGATAACGATTTTGATTACTTGGAAAGGTAAATTAATTATTTCGTTTATTTCTTTCCATCGGTAATAATCTCTTGAATAATTTCATGATTAATTAAACAAGAAATCTACTAAAAAGAGTTGGTACCGCGTGAAATAAAAATGAGGGCTTTTAAAACTGTCTTGTTGATATCGATTTTTGTCGTCATTAACAACTCGTGTAACAACGACATGTAGTTGGCAATGTTATTTTTCATTATTTTTACAGAGTATTAAATAACATTATTCTAGGAAACTGCGTACAATCTACATGAAAAATGTCAAAATTTTATGAAAACTCCTATGTCTTCTATCTTATCTGTAAATAACAGGAATGACAGTTCCTAGCACCCTGATAGAAAATGTATAGAATTTCAATTATACTTTCTTTACTTAAAGTTTTCATCTAAGAACTTTTAATTTAAATAAATATTTTGCTTACTAATTTAATATAGCTACATTTCAATGAAGAAAACTATATAGTTGAAATAAATACATGTTTGCGAGTGATAACCAAGCGTTAAGGAAATTCGAACAAGCGAATGCTATATGCATACTCTTTTTTTAAAAAAATTATCACTAATAAGCTAGAGCTTATTAGATATATCATTATTTAAAATGTTAGTATAAGCCCCTAGAGCTGTAGTCCATTTCTGTATTTTTAATGAAGTGTAAAACCCTAATGCAGAGAAAAATAGCAAGAATAAAAAGTTGTCTTAAAGCCTGAGGATATTGTAAACAAAGTTTATGGTATACTTCAATAAAAACGGCGAGAATGTTTTTTCTACTACGATTAAAATCACATGTTTTTGCATGTGAGCCTTGCAAGTACTTCAAAACATCACTAAACTATTTAGTCGTGTACTATGTTTTCCCGCAAAGCTCCAAAATAGACTGTATATGTCCTGTCCACTACGAGAATTCGAACTCTGGATATTAACGACGTAAGTTCGTAAACTGATCCACCGAGAGAAACTGTTTAGAAAATACTTCGAAAACTAACCTGTATAGAGGTATGGACTGTACACTAACTATTATACCATGTAGATGAAGCGTGTCTAATCATAGCTTTTTTTCATTGAATTGCGAATTTAAAGTTCACAAAAGTTTTTTGGTTTTAATAACGGAATTTCCATAATTCATCTATGGAGATTTCGAAAATAATATTAATTTTTTCTATCGCGTAAAGATTTTTTTACAAATCAGGGGAACAAACTCTTACTTAGATCAAATTATTATTTCTTTTACTATAATGAACATTTGTTATTATTATGTTTGTTAACAAAAATACAAACAAACTGAAGAAAAGGGAAGAACATCGATGTCAAACGAATATTCATCCTCGTTCATCATGATTTTTTTCTTTTTTTGAAATCTACGTATCTTAGTCTCAAAACTACATATTGTGGTCTTTCTTTTATGTATTGCGTTATGACGTTTGGAGAAAAATCTGTACATGATGAAGAAAAATGGATATCATATTCGGATTCAACGTACAGGAATTACCATAGACCATGTAAAAATTTCAAGACAATAAAACCGTCGCAGGCCTGTGTAATTATTAAAAAGACTGAAAAAATGCGAAATTAAAAAAATTGGTCAGCTAGCTAGTTAAATTAATATATATACAACAAGTTTCACATCTAAATAAATAATAGCTCAACTAATAATGTATAGAGACATAAGAAGCAAACAATAAGATTTTTCAGACGTTGTCTTGGTGAAATTCGTTTTTTTTTTCCGCCACAAACAAATCATGTAGCTTAACATGAAATTTTGTCAATTGCGTTTCAAGCAGAAAATAAGAAAGGCTTTTGCAAAAAAAATATAATAGCTAAATCAAAACCCAAGTATTAGTGCAAGATAATGTGTTTCCTTATGAATGTTGAGGTAACTCTTTCTTTGTTTCAAATATTGCAAATTTCGTTTTGTTGGAGTAATTGTTTGTATTTATAATTCTCCTGAATAACGAAAATGTTCAGTTTTGCACTACTCTCTTTAAAATATCTATTTGTTACTTGTGTTTTCTATTAAAGAAACCGATACTCATGCATGGGACACAGAACTAGTTGCAGTCTAAAAGTTTTATATATAAATTTATATATAACAAAATTTTTATATTTTCTTTTTTCCAAACTGTTCTCCTTTTTCAAGATTTGTAAGGCATATCCACCTTGAGTTGTAGGTTATATATGCTTATATTTGGTTATAAAATTATTATGGGTAACAGAACATCAAAACAAAGGTTAATAGCACTAACATACATGACATTTTGTTTTCAGCGTCACCTGTTCAGTATTTTGCCCTTTCAAAGACAGAGGTCACATATTTCTTATGTTGTATTGAATGTAACGTATTAGTTTTATACATTACATATACACTTAGTTCTACAAATTAGTTTTTTCTTCAAGCATCTTACTTCACAGCAAATTTACACATTTTAAAATATATCACTATTAAATAGAAAACAAATAGAATAAACTATTCTTTAAAATTGCACATGAAACTCTGCAATATTTTACTTCTCCATATAGAAAAACAATGTAACTGCTATAATCAAACAGTTACATGGGATACCAAGGAGATAAATAAAGTAATAAAATTAACTGTATTATTCTTGTAATAAATTCATTAATAAGAAGAGCAGGGAAGTTTAAACACTACAAGCGTTTTCCTTTTGAAGGCTTCAGAAATATTTTACGTGATCAATATTTGGAAAATATCATAATCTTTAAAGTACTTAAATTCAAATCACATTTTCTTAGTTCAGACCAGACTATTCTTTATAGTGAATTTTAGGTCCATAAAGGTATTCTATGATTTACGAGAGAAAGTTTTCATGATTTAGGGTATGACGTTTTCCTGAAATAAACATTGGTCATACCAACTATAAAAATCAGAAGGACAGAACCGTAATCGAAAACGAGAGGCAAACTTAGATAAGCAAACACATTAAGAGGATCAACCCTTCGAAACTGATGTTAAAGCACAACAATTCTCAGATGAATATTAGCGCTTTCATTAGATGGTATTACGGACTTTCCATCTTATCCCCGGAAAATCCTAAAGGATCAACACTAATCTGCAAAATCACAGTTCATTACTCGGTTCTCCAATCTCCTGATAACTCTTCCATCACTTCAATAACGTATTCCTTATGTTGTAGGACACATCAGATTCCTACTTACATTTTTCAGATATTACCGTTTTAGTTATTGATGATTCATTAATAATATTTCATAATAAGAATAAAACATTATATCTTATGAAACAAATATCTTCAATTTTTTAAAACAATTAAATCCGGATGCTACAAATGAACTACAACATGTTATTTACTTTGTCGTCATCAAATGGGAAAGTGTTCTCTCATAGACGTATCGTAGCATCAAGAGGTGCAGTGTACTAATATCTAACTTGTCAAAGAAGAAATATTATCTACCAGTATTATTATTGAGCATATATACTGGAGTCATCAGAGAATAGTTCATTCCTCATAAATTACAAATTGAGAAAAGGAGATGTTTTTTAAATTAAAAAAAAATTCACGTTACAACAACACCAAATCAAGCGTTATATAGCTATGTTATTTAAACATTTAATGCTCATGTATGAATTGTAATAGTATAACATTTTATTAGTGATAAATGCCATAATGTACTATTAAAGTGAGAATGGAATATTTAACAAATATTTACTTTTGGAAATAACTAGAATATTTTACAAAGAAAGACTGAGTCGTATATTATTCTTTAGACTAGAAATGCAATAGTGAAGAAGTATATTAAAAACAATGCGATTACATTGTTAAAACATGAAGGTTTTAGTCAGAAACAACAATGAGGTTCGTGACAGCGTGATTGAAGACGTTGCATTGTTCACCTTAGTCATTAAAACACAACAAACTCAACATTTACATCGATTTATTCAACTGAAATAGTATAGTCCATGAATTTCGAATTTCTTTTGTGAATTCCTCAGATTAAGATTGATCTAGCATAATTAGTAAAGCTCAGCTTCGATACCAAATAGTTTAGATTGATAATTAGTGTTGTTAAAATACAACTGTTGCATCTATATATATTTAACTAATTAACTATTATAGTAAGTTCTCATATACTTTTGAATTTCTAAGCATGCAACAACGAATCTTCAATATAGTTTCATAAACTTTTTATAACATACTATATTAAATACAATACACTCCGTGGCAAAATCGTTGAAATCGTTATTGTAAAATATTCCAATAAACAAAAGGGATTATTTGAGCAGAGAAAACAGTTTATGTTTCCTTTTGAACGTATCATCTAAGCCTTTGTTTGTTAGGTAAGTTCATTTTTTTCTGTTTTTCGTGTATCATTATAGATGGAAAAAGAATATTATGCTTTTAATAATTACATATGTCAGTCCTAATATCTATACCTCTCACAGTTCATTAAGATTTGTACCGCATCAACATTTTATCTGGACAAAAAACAATATTTTGCTACTTTTATCTATTTAGCAATAATGTAAAGTGGTAGCAATCACAAAAAACTGCTTTTCCGAGAAGTCATATTCAACATTTATCCTTTGTCAGTTTCCTTGCGCTAATACCACAAATCCTTAAGAGCTTTTATATGTTTCTGCTGAGAATCTAGGATCTAAATCTTTCACGGAAATGAAAACAAACGATTCAAAGGCAGTTTCACTTCTGATTCTGATTGCCATCTTGTTATGTTAGTTTTTTCATGCAATTTGCTGACAAAGTCTAAATATTTGTAATATAAATGAAGAGAAATGGAATATAAAAACAAAAACCAATAATTGTGCATGTCGCTAAGTAAGGTTTAATTAATACTCAAATTTCACATGATGTCTTGGACAGCTCTCTTACAGCCCTACTCCAAAAACTCTATTAAATTTATTAACTGAGCTAACTAAATTTTCCTTATTGTTTTTGGCGTAATTTCGGTTACATATAAAGTACACCAAAGTTTGACGTTTCATTTCACTCATCGGCTTTTTTCACTTACAGTAATGTTTTTAGAAAGTTAATTTTCATTTATTCATAATATGACTTAGATAATAGTAATATGTATAAGTCAGACTCTTATGACTTGTTTGAGTAGTGGTAAAACAACAACCAATTAATTGCCGTGCCAAAACAACAAAACGACATTTCAACACACATTAAAATGATCTGATGTCCACAAAACCTTCTTTCAAAACTTACATACTTCGAACGCTATTAAAACCTATAGAGGATGTTATTGTTTGATCACCAATGTGACATATAACTCTTCAGTTTACTAAAGTTTCAATAGATTTATTAGAAATATCATTATCGTGAACGTTATATGTTGAACCGACATTTATTTTCAAACATATACGTAGCATTTAAATAAAATTCGTCGTTGCTTAAAATGTCTTTAAAAATTAACTTCACCTTTAGAGTGTTATATGTTCTTACCTATTTAAAATACAATGTCCGTACTAAGTTCTAAAGTTTTTATTTGTCTTATGACAATCTCAGAGCTTTCTGTCGAAGAAGTAGATAGAATAAGATTGATTAATTTAATGCTTTATTAGTCATTAAGAAACTCCAATGGGAAAATATGATAATCTGAATTAAATATATGATACTACATATTTATAAGATTTGTATTGAGAAGTTTTAGTTTAAGTCTTGCACAAAAGAGAATGTCAAATCCTATTTTAAAATTTTCTTTGAATTAACTAGTTTTATTCTTGAATTGTTCATTTGATGTACTTATTCACCGTTGATTTTATGTTAAATTACAAGTTAATTCTAACTGACATTAACTTTTGGTCGATACCTTAATACTCATTGCTTCAAAGTCGTTATACCTTATACTTTGATATTTGATATTTTATCAAACCTGTAATAACGTTTAAAACGTCAAGTCAAAGTTTAGGTAATTAATCAGTTAAATGTCCTAATATGTTTGAGAATAATATATTCTATATCAGACTGACATTCCTATTACAACTAAATGCTGATCGAAACTCAAGTTATGCAGCAAAGGCTAAATGTGAAAGCTAAGTTTTAGAAGTCATTAGTAAATAATGCACGAAACAGAGTGGCCGTCATACGCACTTAAATAATGAAAACACTATAAAGACTTTTGAGCACTGCATTTTAAGACCAAACTATGATAATTTCAAAACATTGTGATATGTTACATTATAATTAATGAACAAATACAAATGTATTTATTTTCTGTCTTCTAAGAACTCACTGACCTCGTTCGAATAAAATGATCAACTGTTCCTATCGTTTTGTAACTTCATTAGTTTCCATGACAACAGTTGTGTTCTAAATGAAATATTTGTACATATCTCCTAAATTATCCATCACTTCTATTTTCACATATGGTTTCTAGATAAAGAAGCAAACATTCGTTTGATTTCAAGATTGTGACTTAATAGTTCATCTAAACGTCTATATATCCTTCATCATTGTGCTCTAACTTACACTGCTGCTTAGTTTTAAATGTGTACTACATACAACTATATTTGTGACATGTCTTCTACATGTATATGATTTTTAATTTTTTCTAATGAACTGGTTACAACATTTTACAAGTACAAAAATAGCCAAATTTGAATATATCAATAAGCAATATAAAAATGTAATATCACAAAAAGCCAAGTTACGTAAAAGGGCAAACCTCGTAAAGATTAAAGATGTAACATGAAAGTAAGTAACTTAAAAGGAAATAGATCGTTGAAAACTTAGCCACCTTTCTACATTCAGGTTGCTGCTTATTATGCTTGCAGTAATAAATGGGGCCAAGTATCTTCTAATATTTTCTTGTTTAAGTTTCTGACCCCTTTATTCTAACTTGGATGATTTTGTACAAGTGAAATGTTTTGATCAGGTATTATTACTTTTTGTTTTGAAAATCAATATCACTTACTTCTATCATGTTAAAGAGATGTAAAGTTAACATTTCATAAAACAGTATATTATATAGCTATGTATTTTGTACGTGAAAACTAATAGTTTTTGTTCATTTTGGACAACAGCATTCATTTGTCTTTTTATGTTTAAAAATTATGAAATACTTTTTCTAAAAATATTTTGTTGACGTTTGTTGCTTATTTGGTAAAACTATTTTCGAAAATTAATTAGCTGTGTTTTTATCTTGATGAAACCCTGAGCACACTGCGTTATTTCATTCAAGAATTCTGGTTTTGGTACTTACCGGAAATATGCAAGAGGACAATTGATAAAAACAGTAATGTAATTTAGCACTCTCTGGTTGTTTATTTCTCTTAATCTATAACAAGTATAATGCGTTTCAATATGGTATATTATTTCAAATTAAATTACAAATAAAAATTTATCCGAAGTCATATGCAAACCCCTCCTGTCAAGAAAAAGCTGTCAACATAAATGCTGTCGTTTTTTGGCTTTTTTCTTCATCCTCCTTCAGGGGTATAATCAAAGACAACTATACAATAAACTTAATAGCATCAATTATTAAATACAGAAGTAAGTAAGTTACACAAATAAATTATTGTAGCATAAGAAATAAACACATAAATTTCTTAAGTGTACCTACCAACATAAATACATAATTATCACATCAATTGTTGACACAAAATAAAACCTTGTACACCCACATGATAAACTCACAAAAATATTTTAATTTGTTTTTAATTAATATTTCCTAAAATTGAAACACATACAACTTTTTAATTTAGCTTAGTTATTGTTAAGTACAAAACTACACAATGGGTTATCTATGCTTTGCCTACCCTGGTTATCGAATCCGACTTTTAGCGTCGTTAGCCTATAGACTTACCGCTGAGCCAGTGGGGCACTTTTTATTTACATTTGTATTTAACATTTGTTGCTATACAAGACTAAATTCGGAAAATATTGTACTTATTTGTTTGCACATGCAACAATAATCCAATCGAAGTTCTCATATGTTTCTTTCTAGCGTTTAAAATTTCAAGAACTTCAAGAACTACAAGTTGTTGTTAATCCAAAATTTGATTCTAAAAGTAGCTGAGTGTTATATCACAGAAAGAAACAAATGAACAATTGATTCTTTACAAGAGACTCACGACGTACAAGATCCAGTATTATGCCTGTTCACATACTGTATATTCAATTAATATATATCGTTACCGCATTCTGCCATAACAGATCATCATATGAAATGATCACAAGTCCTATTTAGAATCACGTCTCAATCTTTTGTCGCTAACACAGAAGAAGAAAAAAACTGATAAACTTGTGAAGTACTCTCAAACGATATAGAGAGATTTATCGCAACACGCCAGCGACAAAAGGTTAAAACGTAAATTTCCAAGAATTTGATAATGCATCACATAACGCTGACAGGTTTCTTCTTGCCAAATTGAAATGTACATCATAATATACACTCCAATACATCTCAAGCACTACTTCCTACCTTAAAATCTTAGGAATAACCTCAAACAATAAAGGTATTATCCGCTGAATAGGTGCCTTTCGAACAACTCTTCTCAGTATATCCTATGCTTTACAAAATCCTGAATACAATGTGGTAAGCTGCGTAAAATATATATTTTCCAAAATACAAGCAAGTACACGAATACATAAATGCAGACCTCAATAGATAGTAAAATAATGTGCAGTTAAAGCATGTAGTAGCTTATTACAATTAATCCTGCAATAGACTGTAGTAATTGCAATATAAAGACATTGACGTGTACGTATATAAATCAAATTTATACCATTATATCAACTGGGGTTTAGAACAACATCTTACTTCAAAAAGAAGTCAGGGTATCTCTATAGAATAAATCGAACTGATGTTTTCTTAACGGAAGAACATGGATAGAATACCTTAACGTAACACTGATGTTCCCAAATTATTAATAATCAATGCTTTACTTCCTTAAGAGACAAATCAAGATATCGTGAATATGTAAGAAAATGTGTAGTTGTTGTATTCATGGTTGGAAATTGAAACTGCACATAACCTTCCTATCAAAATGACAAACAATTCCTAGATCTTGTGTTAGCTCATTATTAATAGAAGCACAGTACAGCCTGTGAACTCTTCTGATCTACCATCACACTCTTCTAACTACAAACCATGCCTCTTATCAAAAGGAATTTAGCTTCCTGAAGATATATAAAAGAAATCACCAAACTTAAATATGGTCTATGTTAGGAAAGGAAATGGGTTTTAGGAACTATGTACACGCTTAGAAGAAGCAATAGGATGATAGGTATAAAAAAGCAAATAGATAAAATAGGAGGTTCTCGTTTTATATTCTAACTTGTCTATATCATTAATTCACAAGAAACTTTAGACTTTGAATTTGGACATCACAAACATATAATTTGAACCAATTCTGCATTCAGCACACAACGTGACACACAAAAATCAATATTTAGGTGTGTTGTTTTAATATTTACTTTTAAATTAAGAAATTAACTAACCTATAATACACAAATGTGAGTTATAATCTACAATTTGATACCAAACTTATTGACATGAATTCATAAAATAGTAATTGAATAAAATTTTCAATGCAAGTCAACAAACGCGATCACATGGCCTTTGACCCGTG
>NW_013665652.1:328833-341261 GCF_000517525.1 Limulus polyphemus | reverse complement strand
GACATGAATTCATAAAATAGTAATTGAATAAAATTTTCAATGCAAGTCAACAAACGCGATCACATGGCCTTTGACCCGTGACGATAGGATTAATAAACATCTTCAGTAGTACTAAATTTAACCAATGGGAAAAATAACGCAAACTGATAACTAGGTACACGGTGTGTACCCCCATTTTCATCACTGGTATATATAGATGCAGGATAATGTAGTACAAGTGTATCATCATTAGTATTTTGTAACATAAGACAAACATAATCATGTAACTGCTATGGAAAGAGAATAAATATTACTAGAATGAAAAATAATCATATTATGTAAAGGTTCGACACAAATAACAAATAAATGAGCCGAAAGACGATAGGCTACTCTTGTTAAATTCCTCTCTGAATAGACACAAGGTTCAGAAAAAAAAAACTTGCAGCATCGTGATAAAAGATATGAATCAACTTTGAAAATAAACGCTCAAAATCTATTATGATGATGCAGATGTCAACGTTTAACAGAAAACTAGCCCATATGTTGATCAGTAGGATAATACGAAATTAACTTCAATACCAAAGGAATCTAGACAACATCTTTATTTAGTACACAGTATGTTTCATCACATGAAATTATAGAACTTCAGATAAGTGGCAAATCGGAATTTTTGAAACAACTTTAGTCACTATTCAACAATGTCAATACGACTATTTTACCACAAACTTCACCCTTGCCCCTTTCTGTATAGAAGTAAAACTAGATGTACTTGTGCAGGGTCCCTGAAATTGTTCTCTTTCAAAAGTAAATAAAACCAAAATTAAGATCAACAAAGAGTCTTATTTCTTGGTTTTGAAGTTCATTGGCCATGCTGTGTTGTAGCCTACATAGTGCATAATTCTTCTCGCGTTTCATAGCATGCCCGTGTTTTACTGACGTCACGACGGTACAAATTGCAAAGTTATTCGTATCCTATGTGACGTCATATTAGTGTATACTGACTGATTCACAGACAATACACTGTTGTATAGTGGTGCGAATGGTTAAAACAGATTACCCCTCAAGGTGACCCTCGGCCCCTTTCGAAAAAATATCTCTCATTGACTGTACTAACAAAATCCACTAAGAAGAGGGGAATAAAAACGAATGATACAATTGAGGTGTAAATCCACCTGCACCAGGGGCTTTATAACGGGAGGCAATGGCAATATAAGGGGAATTTTATCATCAGTTGTTAAGCCCTATTACACAACAATCGTTCACAAATAACTTTCTTCTCACAAAGCTGGAAACTGAACACTTTCTGAGCTATATATATCAAAATAAAATCCTGAAGAATTCATCCTATATCTGCGCCTGTATCTCATCCAAAATTAGCAATAAGTGGGCTACGAATTTCCATTTCCCCATATTTTTCAGCTTTCAAAAACTATTGCTTAACGTTCTGGTTTTCTCAAACGAACGTACACGGATATGAAATTTCATGAAACAAAACTTCAATTTTTTTCAATACACAAGACTTCCACTTCATATTTCAAATGATATAAATGTTATAGAACGTAAAGTAAAACGACCCAATAAGTTGTTGTTCTTTATTATTAAGCATAAAGCTACACAAAGGGCGATCCGTGCTTTTCCCACCACGAGTATCGAATCCCGGTTTCTAGCGGTAGAAGTCCGCAAACATACCACTGTGCCACTGGAGGGGGGGGGGGGGTCCAACAAACGATATTTGCTACAAATAAACCTTACTAAAGATTTTCGCTGTTCCCATTACCTAAATGCACATCCTCAATCATACTCAGTAGCGATTTGTATTATGGTCTAGCATATTGGCTCAAATGTTTGAAGGAATTGTGTTATAATGTCAAGTTTTGAACATATATAGAGTTGCACCTACTTATCAATACTAGATATGGACCAAACTGAAAATTTTCAAAATGGCTACCATTGTCACGATGACCACCCTGCATTCTCAGAATTCAGACTTTTACTGATGTTTGGCTTTTTAATCTCATAATGATTACTGTTTTCGTTAAAGTTGGTATATAGGTAGGACGAGAAGTACTGATTAAAATCTGATATTGACAAATTTTATTATTTTTTGAAATGGCCACTATTTTCAGGATGACCACCGCAGATTTGAAAAATAATGATTATTGTCAATAATTAGTAAGCAATATCCATATTTCAAATATTTATTGCTACATAATTGCACAATAAGTAAATAAAAAAGCTAAAATGTATCTTTCTGCCACTTTGTCTCATGCGCTCCTATGGTAATTATCCCTTATGACTTTTACCCATTGCTTTTTTAACAAAATTCTTATACTTAATTGACCATTGTGAATGATTGATAAACGGTATATATCATTTAGGAACAGAGTTTGTGTTTAAATACAATATTTCAGCTTAATTCTAGGATCGTGTGTTTTATTCTTCCAACATTTATTCTCGTTCACACTCTTCTGGACATGTGCACAATGCAGTACACGTCTGTTCTCACACACTTGCAGTTCTCCTTAACCCATTATCCACATTTTAAGAGCTCGAGGCAAGATTCGACTGCTTACAGAAGTGTAGTCCACAATGACTCCCACATCTCTGCATGTCACTCCATCATTCATCGACATTTATCTTGGCAAGGCATATGAGAAAAAGGCACCAAAGTTTGTTCTCAAAAGTGTACAGTCTGTTGTTCAAGTCATTTAGTATGTTCAAGTAAAGCTTCAGCAGTTGGGGGAATTGTATAACTGCCTTTGTTTGTAAAAATCCTTGCAAGCCTCATTTACACTTGAGCATATGTTTCCTCTGTCATAAATCAGTAATACATTCATTTCTAGCAAAGGTATCATCACCTGTATGATCTCTTGCCCTGGAGACATTGCTCAGATCTTCATAAGTTGACGTAATACCTTCAAACATTTTCATGTCTCCTATGCAGTTTTCTTCCCTCTTTTTGCAAATACGGATGTCTAGTTACACCGAGAGAAGGCATGAAATGCATGTGGATGTCTTGCTTTCTTTGCACCCAATGATTCGGAATTGCTATGTACAAGGAAGCATCATAAGTGCTTACGAATTCCAATTGCAATTCACAATTCAACCAAGCTCATCTACTGAATCATCGCAATGGCTAACACCAACACATTTGTGTCCAAATAAACAGTAGTTTGATATCAGCATCTTCATTTCTGCATGGTGATGTCAATTCTATCATCCCTTCATTTGCTGCAGAGCACTTCTTGTGCTATATTCAAAATTACCTGCTGCTACTGCTGCTCAGATTTAGCTGTGACTGTTTGCTCAGCCAGGCATTCGAAGAGCTCAGATTTGTTCTCAAAAACTCTGAAAAATGATTCCCAGTTGCCTGGTAGTCTGGAAACCCTTCTGTACACCTTCACCTCGTTTGATGTGTGTCATAGCTTTAATGCTCTCAGATACATATTCATTCTGGACAATGTATTCTCTGCTTACACGTGGAGCTAAAGGAGAACTAATATATTGAGTGGTGTGTATGTTTGTATCTGTTTCTATTGTGCCATATTAATATTTTCAGAAAACATTATCTGCAAAAGTTTTAGACAGCTGTTACATATCTCTAAGTTTCCAAACCATATAATGAACCTTTAGGATGTTTCACATTGTTATTTGCATGATTCTTATTTTAAAGATGTTTCCATAAAAAATATTTTATCAAACACATGCTATACAAATGTATGATTAACAGGAACTTAAAGAGCTATACAGATATATTAAGCACTATATTAATTGAACAAAATTATAGAAGATGTTTGTCCCGCTCCTTATTTATATGTAGATAAAAAATTCTGGGTTCAAGGATTAATTATGATCATAATGTTTTTATATTAATTACACACTCTTATATAAACAAACATCAAACATCAGTAAAAGTTTGCATCTTGAGAACGCATAGCGGCCATCTTGAATATGGCGACCATTTTGAAAACAGTCAACTGAATCCATATCAATATTGATAATAGGTAAAGCTCTATATATATGTTAAACATTTGGTATTTTTAGGACTAAACACTCAATGTTTCACTATTCTGATAGCCTATTAAAAATTCCTTAAAATGCTTATACCAGATACAAATATCCAAAGAATACACAGACCTCACTCTTTAATAACTAAGCTCATTAAGTCAGGATATAGCAAGTACATAATCCTCATCCTTCAACATTGCATTATTAAAGTGTCAGTAACTATTCCCACGGGGAGATAGAAATGAACACCTTCAATAATGCATGGTCACTCTGGGGAAACCATATCCGCTTAAAATCAGCAACACTGGTTCTCAGTCTCTGTGAGATAAGAACCTTATAAATGAGACTGAAACAGCTCACCATGTATGTACTTCCTCCATATATAAAGTCTTTGTTGGCTACATAAAAATTTACAAACGCCTAAACAGTTCGTGTCATTCAAGAGAGAAGAAAAACAGTTTCTACTAGCATCATGTGATAGTGATACCGGAAGCTTAGCAGAGAGGTGTCAACTACACAAGTAGAATCACCAACTACCATGCCATCGCAACCATGAAACACAATGGGGTGAAAATAATATAGAAAAATATATTTTCAGCTCGTAAGTTGAATAAGGCGCATAAATATCACATAAAACAAAACTTCCCCTTCATATTTATTTAACAACAATTATTCTGCCCTTGTAATCAGAGTAAAAAAATTATTGATAATTAAAATATTTACACTTTGTCAACACTCAACAGAATTATAAGCATAAAATAAACTTTTCCACAGCCTTGACAGTTCGTTAAATATCTTATCATTAAACTTTAAACCATGTTTCTTGCAAACAAGCTATTGCAAAATCATTCATAAAATAATTACGTATCTTTCCAATATTCTGTTATCCCTCAAATTATTACAGTTTCAATCCCTAATTGAAACTTGTTAATCATTTACTGATTGGGAAAAGTAACATGCAAAAATTACTTCCCACGAATGTTTGATGTACACGTCATTATACATCTTCTATCAGTTGCATCCGATTACTTTTAATGAGTGTTCATAGAGCCTGTAGAAATACCTATACCAACTACGCAAACGTATTTCTAATTACGTAATTAGTATTAACTTACGTTCAAACCACTTTACCTACATCGATCAGAAGTGAAAGTATTATACCTAACAATGAACATAGCTAATTAACTATAATATTCAAACTGTATGACAGCAGCTCAAATAACTTATTTTTCGGAACCAGAGATACATTCTCTTCGACTGAAAGCAAAGCTAGACTTGAGGAGAAAGTCTTCATTACCTAGAAAGGAATGTCTTCTGGACCTTTCGCGAGAATCACGGGCAGAAAACTACATAAACGAATTACCAGCGTTATCAATACTTGATAAAAAACCTCTAATCCCACTTTTTAACGCTATCAACACTGTCGATATTAGTAGTAAAATAATCTAAACTTACCTCTACACCTTCAGTAGGTAAGGTCGTAAAATGTTCGTTCTTGTTAGAAGTAACACGGCCTTGATCATTTTGAATTGTAAAGCACAATTGGGCAGTATAGCCCTGTTGATTATCGTGCTTGAACTTGATAAACAATATTGCCTAAATGACCCAGCAGTTTATAACAGTAAATATGAACGTTCACTCGAAAATGCTACACGTACTTCCCTTGTCCCACGGATAAACACTCTGTTCTCTCTTTCATACCCTTTCGCTCTTTGCTTCACAGTGAAATTCAATAAACTTGTTCAAAATAAAAATAAAAACATTATCAAGATACATTCAAGTACACCGAGCAATGAAACAGTAATTATATGGTTTGCTACTCCACGCGCATCATTCGTTTTGCCACAACTAATCAACCATCAAAAGCTAAAATAAAAATTACTTCTTAACCTTCAGGTACAGAAGCAGCTCCAAACTATAAGAATGAAAATAAGAGTTACCTCGTAAACCACCCAGGTCGTGTTACAATAGGCGATACAGAAGCAGCTTCAAACTGTAAAAATAAAAATAAAAGTTACCTTGTAACCCACCCAGGTCGTGTTACAGTAGATGATACAGAAGCAGCGTCAAACTGTAAAAATAGAAATAAAAGTTACCTCATAACCTCCAGATCATGTTACAGAAGGTGATACTGAAACAGCTCCAAACTGTAAAAATAGCATAAGGAATACCACCATGATTTATTGTTGCCGCTTCCATAAAACAGTAGGCTTCATGATATCCAAAATCATTAACCCTCCACATCCAACTTGGTGCTGTGGGAAACTATAATAAAACACTTGAATATCCGTGCTTTAAGATATTAATTCAATAATAAAGTATCAAATTCGAAATAAATTACGATATTGAATAAAACCAGACACAATACACAACACATTAGTTTGCTATTTAAAATTGTAGATAAAGCCAAGTGAAAATATTTCTGCATACTACGCCATTCCCTCATTTCAGGTTTTCCACCTGCACTTGGACCCTTAAATCGTCAGTAGTAAACTAGAGTCTATGAAATTGCCTTTTGCGCCGGTCTTCCTGTGTTTATTATATGTTTGCCACTTCAACAATTTTGTTTGTTTTAGAGAAAACCCACCTTTAGCTATCTTTCATGTCCACTGCGGGGAATCGAATCCAGGATTTTTGCGTTGTAACCCCGTAGACTTACCACTATCCCACCGGGATGTCCACTTCGACAAGGACAGGAAGAATAACAATAATTTCGTCACTTTTTGACTTCTTATTTCTCTTAAACTAAAACAGATATACAGGTATATATAGCTGCTCTTTTTAAAGTAATATAAGAATGTGCATGTCTGTTCAGAAACATAAGTATAATGGCATTCCAGTATTTAGAACAGCTGTGATATTATCCCAGATCAGTGTGTGTGTGCTTTCTTATCTCAAAACCACATCAGGCTATCTGTTGTGTCCACCGAGGGGAATCTAACCCCTGATTTTAGCGTTATAAATCCGTAGACTTATCGCTGTTCCACCATGGGGCCTCCAGAATTGACCTAAACTTCAGTCCTGTATATATATAAAGTCATGATACTTTTACTCCATCTTCTATCTTAACTGGAGTTCCTACTTAGCCTGTATATTCAAACGTGACAAAGACAGTTTTCTAGTTTTTTATTGCAATTATATCATCTAGTCATTTGATCAACTGAAATTTTAACTGCCACATTTTATAATCTCTTTTAAATGCTTTAAGCTTAAGTCAAGTGCAACAACACACCGTACTGATTGGGCTAGTGTGTTTGTTTGGTTAAATTTTACGCAAAGCTAACCGCCCCTACTTTTGAAATGGAGGAATAAAGAGAAGGTAGCTTAGCATTAAAATTATAGTTCGGAAAGGAGAGAGAAGTCTTCATGTACCTGACCTTCTCTGGTCTATCAAAGATCAAAATGCCGGTTACAAAACTGAACTGAGCAGATTGTCAACACTTGGACTACTCTGCTCAGACCGAAGAGTGAGATTTGATCGTTAGTCTTATAATGTACCCACAGTCCAAAAGTATGAAGCATAATTCTATTTTTCGGAACAGATTGTAAACCGAGGAACATTAGATACACAGTCCAGTACACTAACCACTTAGCCGAAATCAGACCTATTTACTTGTTATGACTCTGGCTTGTGCAAGGTCGACACCAGAGAAAGACTAAAACAAAAATAAAACACAATAAAGTAGTAAGTTCATTATTATGTTTATTAATAAAATATCTGAGTTTGTTACCAAAGTTAAAATGTCCTTATAATAAATACACATTAATTTTACATTTTACGTAAACGATTCTACACTGAAGTTTTTATTGTTGTTGTTGTTTTTACAATACGGCCAAAATTATTAACCCAGTTGAAAGATGAGATCAAAGTAAACGTTTGCCAGAAACACCTCACGTCAATAATGTTTGGCTTTGTGCTTAACAAAAACAAATAAATATTCATGAAAAGTAAATGTAGACAAATAAAATACATGTTTTTAATTGTAACAAAACTAAAACTAATGTCAATTTATGAAATCATGTTACAAAATGATATAATTACCTGAGATAAACCTAATGGTTACAATACGTAAGTCCTCTTTTCGAGTTACTCAATGGTAAATCTTTTAGCTCAAAACTTTAGAAATCAAGTTTCAGTACCTGCGGTGGACACAGCACAAATAGCCCATTGTTTAACTTTACGTTTAACGATAAGCACACAAAAGCAATACAGATTTGGAGAAGATGAAAGGGTGTTGCCCGAAAAGTCATAAAAGAAAACTTGCTTAATTTGGAAGGTAGTCAGTCCACCATTGTTTATTTTTATTGTGCAAAAGTTATTGGGCAATTAAAGAGTAGCATCCATTGACTGGTTAAGTACCTAAATTTGAAAATGCTTTGACCCTTTATTCTCAATCAACAATACAATTTCGAAATGTTATATTTTAGCGTATGTATAAGCACAAACTATTTTTGTAACCTAATAGAAAAGCTACTCTTATATACAGGGTAACATAGGAAAAGTTTCGCAGGTCAGCACATCATATCTCAGAAACGGTATGACATAAGAAGGTGAAATTGGACATGCGGATGTGAATACCACAGTTGTCACATATTGCCACCACGGGCGTCACTGTAGTTTTTCTCACATATTTTGGTTTGATGTCAAGCATAAAGCTAGACAATAAACTATCAGTAAGGTGCCCACCCTTGGGTATCTAAAACAGATTTTTAGCGTTATGGGCTTTCTAATTTTTGCATATTTCCCGTGGATATAAATGGACCTTGTCCATCTCCATACAGCTCATTTAACCAAATTGAAACTGACAAGTGCGTAACGAGGTGAACTGGTAAAACGTTACTATACCAAAGGATGCAATGCTGAGTCAACCCTCAGGGAATACAATAGAGTGCATAACATCTATAGAGGTCCTTGTTTCAGTATTGTTCACACAAAAAAAGAAGATGAGTAGAGACTCTACATTTGCGATAAGCTACGTACGACAAACCTCCGACACTTACTGGAACCATCGCTGATGTCAACCATGCCGTAGCAGAACAAGCCAGCATAAGTACACATGGGTGCAACAATGCACGTTATGTCGCCTGGTGTCTGGATTTGTCAATTTAAACTTTCTTACACGCTACATCATGTCAAACACTAAAGGTTTGTTTGTTTGTTTAATTATGCACAAAGCTACACAAGGGCTATCTGTGCTCTGCCCACCACGGGTATCGAAACCCGGCTTCTAGCGTTGTAAGTCCGGAGACATACCGCTGTGCTACTGGGGGGCAACACTAAAGGAGATGGATTTAATCCGACGTGTTGACTTTTTGCATTGTAGTTCTTGGCGAGAGTGGAAGTCGTTCATCAATGGCCTTCCAATATCTTATGGACTAATGAAGCACATTTCATCCTTTCTGGGAGTGTCAACACCTACAGTTACATTATCTGGTCAGAAACTAATACACATGTAACATTTCCTACATACATACATCAAACTAAGGCGAGAGTGTGGTTGGGTTTACAGCGGACTTTGTTACTGGATCGTAATTTCTGTATAACATTCAGCACATGCACTGCAAACCTACACAGGCAATGCTACACGATACCATTAATGCTCACAGCCAATATGATTTTCTCTACAAAATGTAATAGACACTATGGTTTTCATGTAAGATTGTGCTTCTTCGCATATTGGTAACCAGGTGAAACGTATTTTATGAGAGCGCTTTCAGGATAGAATTATTTTATATCACTTTCCTTTTAAATGACCACTTTGCTTACCGAACCTGACACCAGTCGATTTGTGGTTTTATGTATATGTGTGTGGGGTTGGGGATACCTGAAGTCAAACCTGTACCGTGGGAAGCCTCTCACAATTTCAGACCTCATGGATGAAACTGTCCTGGAAAAAGACAGCATACTAGATGAGATCCGCGATGTCACACGGATGCAATACATTCTGGACGTTGGAGGATCACGTTTTGACAGTTTGTATGATTGATTAGACATTAGGCAATAGCAGATCCTATGGTGGCAACATGTCATAACTAAACAACTCTGATTTTTGCATTCGGACGATATCATTAACACCCCTGTAGAATTTCGCTTTTGTATGCCATACCATTTGTGAGATGTGACGCATTGAACTACAGAAATTTCTTTATAATCACCCTGCAGATGAGATTTCGAAATAAAGGTAGACAGTCTGTCATCAATTGTAAATTGTAGCAAAAACATTATTCGAACAATCAGACGGAGAATTTAGCTATACCTGCTAATAAAATTACAAATAGTAATAGTCGAATGATTTGTTTGTTTGTAGTTAAACACAAAGCTACACAGTATTGAAACCCGGTCTCTGGAGTCAGTAGAATTAGCATCGGCAAATCGGCAATTATAGAAACAATTAGCATGCTGAAGCACACAAATCAGAAGCAGAAACCAAAAGCAAACACAATAGCCACAGAGAAATAGCGCAAATACTAAAATATATCATACTCTACGGTGGTATACGTCATTTAGATGAAAATGCGATACAGAAAATACTTCGTTTAGATACTTAGCTATTAAAATAAAGAATCGTAGAAAATATATATTGTTTATTTGTTTTGTTGTATTTCGTGCAAAGCTACACAAGGGATATCTGCGCTAGCCGTCTATAATTTTGAAGTGATAGATTAGGCAAAGACAGCTAGTGAACGCCCACCGCCACCTCTTAAGTTACTCTTAACCATTGATTAGTGGAATTTATCGTAACATTATAACATCCCCCATGGTTGAAAGGACAAATATGTTTGGTGAGGAGTTTCGATCTCACGATTAAAAAAATTCGAGTCGAGCACCCTACCCACCAGGCCATCCCAGCCTACAAAAAATAAAATATACTAAACCTCGAGTCGAGCACCCTACCCACCAGGCCATCCCAGCCTGCAAAAAATTAAATACGCTAAATCCTCGAGTCGAGCACCCTACCCACCAGGCCATTCCAGCCTGCAAAAAACAAAATATACTAAATCACAAGATAAATGAACCGCATGAAAGACTGGAGATTATGGCCACAGACGAGCTACGTGAAATAACATTGTTATAAAGAAACAATAATGATCGAGAGATGACACGGACCATCTTATCTAGTCCTGGTTGAAAACGAACATCATGTTAGTGGTACATTTTATATTGCAGCTAATGAAGAAGCTAAATTTTGACGAATGTTAGCACTAAAGAATGAGTAAAAAGCCATGATAAATTACTTGAGAAGCAGAAAAAAAACTTCCATTTTTGCTAGTAACTTGGAAAGCATTTGTTAACAAGAAACACAAATTAGGTTATAAAAGTTTGGAGACGTCTTGAATGGGTAATGAAGAAACTTTATTATATATGTACAACGTTTCGACAAGATTATGTCATTATTAGGTTAGTTATACGACTAATATGTGATTTTGAATTCAAGATGAAAATAGCTTTTTTTAATTATCAATGTTCATTGCGAACAGTTTCTATAAACTTACGAATATAAATATGATATTTGATAAATTTAAGACACACTCAAAATATTTACAGATATTCCATAAAATCTGAAAAGTTTAGCTGTTTTATAGTTTCATGAAATAAAGTAATCAATATACATACATACTGAAGTGCATGAAAGACACCATTGTGATAATTGTATAAAATCAAGCATAAACTTGGTTTACAGATGTATCTGAAGTTTTTAACAATATATCCGAAGCAAGTATTATCGAGATGTACGTTTGTAGTTTTCATAATATATATGATTTACAAAGATCATTAAATTTGAGGAGTAGTTTTTGTGTTGTTTCTATTAAGCACAAATCTACACAAAGGGCTATCTGTGCTTTGCCCACCACGGGTATCGAAACCCAGTTTCTAGCAGTATAGGTCCGCAGGCATACCGCTATGCCACTGGAGGCCTGAGTAGTAATATTACTTTGAAGATATAGCCAAGCTTGTTTCACGGCAGGACTGGCATGGCCGGGTGATTAGAGCACTCTACTGGTAATATGGCGATCGCAGGATCGAAACCCTTCCCAAAACTTGCTCGCCCTTTCAGTCGTGGAGGCGTTATATATAAAGTGACTGTCAATCCCACTATTGTTGATAAAGAGTAGCTCAAGAATTTGCTGTGGTTAATGTTGCCTTCCCTCTAATCTATCACTTCAAAATTAGGGACAGCTAACCCAGAAAAGCCTTTTGTGGGAAATGTAATAAAAACAACTTCATGGCATTCTAAAAATGTTATTTTATAAATTATTTTATGCCTGTCGATACTTTTGTTTTTTTTAAAGCGAAAGCATTTTGTTACAACTATGTAACGTTATAATGGATGGAGACGGCTTGAATGGGTAATGAAGAAAAACTTTAATATACGTTTAACATAACAGCACATGTACAACGTTTCGACAATGACAAAACCTTGATGATGACAAAACCTTGA
>NW_013665652.1:322136-328020 GCF_000517525.1 Limulus polyphemus | reverse complement strand
TCAAGGTTTTGTCATCATCAAGGTTTTGTCATTGTCGAAACGTTGTACATGTGCTGTTATGTTAAACGTATATTAAAGTTTTTCTTCATTACCCATTCAAGCCGTCTCCAGCCATTGTTAGTCTCAAAGTGGGTTCCTCATCACCGAATATGTAACGTTATGATATAACTGTATGTACTTTTTTTTACGAAATGATTATTGAGTTGCAAAAAAAATGTACATAATTATCGACGATAAGTTCAAGCAGCAGTTTAAATGAAGTGGCAAAAACAAAATAGTTAACTGTTTCTCTATACCAAGTGGCCGAGAAAACTTTTGACCTATTTAAAGTATGTAAATTCGAAAAGAACAACGATACAGTCAATGACTATGAACCATTCACTTGATTGTTAAGCATAGAGAACAAACACATGGTGCTATTTCTTCATTATATTTGCATTTTAGCTCTGGTGTGAACATCAAGTCAAAGGTTTTGATGTAGTACTCGAAGAGTTGCTTAATAGTGCGTTTGAATTTGCATATAATGAAGAAATACATTCAGCTGAAGGAATATAGTAGTAACTACAACTTTCTTATCGTGGGTCTTTTTTTAAACATTCGGTGCAACCTGTTCTACGTACTACAAAAAATAAAAATACTGTATAAAACATCTAAGGTGTGCTCGTGACTGTTTTTTTTATTGTTCGCATTTTTTAGTAGTAACAAGAGTTATTACCCAAATAAAATGCATTAAGTATAGAAATAAAATAGATAACATCACGCGAATATTATTAATGAATTAACACAATAAAACAATAAATTATAAGTTTTCTAATTAATTTATATTGTCCATTACCATATGACCCTGATGAGCTTGTTTTAAACTCCAATTGGTAAAATTTCAGGATCAGACTTTATCTAGTAGTCGGTATGAGTGGACTATGAATTCATGGTTTACGACCCATTGGTAGAAAAATGCGCTCTTCATTTTGGCGCATTGGGTTTGTTTGACGTTAATCACGAAGCTACACAAGGGATTTCTTTGTTTTGCCCATCACTGGTATCGAAACCCGGTTTCTAGCGTTGTTAGTCAGCAGACATACCGCTGTGACACTGTGGGGCAAGGGGCAGTGGGAGCACTATAAGAGTGACAGCCGAATACGCTATTCGATCACACAAGACTAGCCAAAGAGTTGGCGATAGGTGATATGTCTAACTACTTTTTCTATAGTCTGTCGTTTAAAAATCATCAACGGCTATACGCAAAAAGAACTTGTGTAGCATTACGCGAAATTCTGAAACAAACTGAGACAAAAATTAATCTTTTAAAGCATATTGAAGTAAGTCAATTATGCATGATATGATACACCTGTTCATTGAATATTACTGCATTGTATTCATTAATGTATATTTATATTTGAAATTATCTTAGTTCACTTAGATATTTAACTTATACATGTTTAAAAGTTATTCGTAACTGGCATATTGTTTGAAAAGAAAAGCAACAGAGTTAGAAAACATACATGTATTTAAAATACACAGATGATGGGTGGTGTTAGACTTTCATTGTAATCAAACCAAAATATAATAATGTGTTAATGTACATCTACGTCCGGAGGCGGACTGAGCCTGTGGTAGAGCTCTGAATTTCGGAGCTGGCGAACCAGTGCTCGAATCATTGCATTACCATAAAATATTCCCCGTTCTTAAGATGTGATTGTGTTATAACTGTCAATATCTCAGCGAGGACGGAGCGTTGTAGGGAGCTGCTGATTGGTTGTCTTCTCTCTGGTCAGTAGTTCAACATTATGGATGGATATGCTTAATATTTTTGCTATAAATATAAATTTTCTGATCCCCCTCTCCCGTGATTCAGCGGTAATTTTCGTATTTATAATGCTAAACATTGGGTGCTTAACAACAAAAAACAAATACATTTTCTAGTGCACCAGCAGTGGTGGGTTCAAAACTGGTAAACGTTTTAAGTGGCGACTTATAAAATATATTTATGCATCAGTCTATACATCTTCTATAGAAATAAAAATAAAACTTCCGAGGTATATACATAAAAACAACTTTGATTGAGAACAAAAGGTACTTTGTTGTTTCAGTAGAACTTCAAGCAGATTAGACATACTAGGTTTAAAAACGTAATGGACTGCATCTGCTTCCTCAAAGAGAACACGACGTTTCAATTTCTATACTGAGGTTTTCTTCAGCACCATGATTAAGTAAATATTCCAAACTTTTAAAATACAATACATTTTAATAAGAAACTATTTATATCACTCCCACCCACACACACACCCCATGTTGGCAAGAAATAACAACAGCAGTTGCTTGTTATTTACTCTTCAGCGTTCTTTACAAGTACATGACAACCAGTAAATAATTAAAACAAGAATGTTATGAATACCCAGCTAAAGTTCATTTTCATACACATCCGTGAACATTATAAATATTCGATATGTTAAAGACTATATATTTCTTAAATCAACCATGATGTTTAGAATCGGTTGTTCGTTTAGATAGAAATTGTGTTAAATGTGTTACGTCATGGAATTGAGGACTTTCAACCAAATGCAGAAGCCAAACTAGTCGCGAGTTTTCCTTCCCAAGTATAGGTGAATTTACGAATATTAAACAATGCAAATAAGCCTAAAAAGTAAAACAGTTTAGAAATAGAAAAAATAGCTTTAATAGCTTGACTGCTTAAATTGCAAAAATATATATTCTGTGAGTGTCAACTCAAGAAATATCACATAGACGTAAAACCTATTATATCTAGGTATAAAGAATTATTAGACATTCAAAGGAAAGTAATGGGTCTTAAAGACTTTTCATATAGTAGAACAAAAGTAACACTAAAGTCAATACGAAAAAAAAAAGGGGGCCAGTGTATACTATATAGTTTCTTACCTTACCATATGTATCATTTCTCTGGTTCAAGATAGGAATTTCTTTGTGAAATCATTTGAGGGTCGCGGGTTCGACCCCCCCCATCACCGAGCATGTTCGCCCTTTCAGCAGTGGTCATTATAATGTTGCGGTCAATCACACTATTCGTTGGTAAAAGAGTAACCCATTTGTTGGCGGTAGATGGTATTGACTAGTTGTCTTTCTTCTAGTGACCAGTCTATCATGCTAAATTATGGACGACTAGGGCAGATAGCCTTCATGCAGCTTTGCGCGAAATGCAAACCAAACCAAACTTTGCGAAATCAAAGTTTTTCTTGTTTTTGTACAGCGACTGGAAAACCGTGCAACCTATAGCAGAAACGACTTATAAATGTTTTATTAGAACAACATGTACATTTCACTGATGCAATTAGAATCAACCATTTGTAGAAAATATGAGAGGTTTTGAACGCTTAATGAACAATTAATAATGCACTCAACCGCATACTGTGAATGTCGAAACTAGTTATGAAGATTGAGGAAGTGTGACGATTAAAGTAGAAATTGTTTAAGAAATGTTGATTGTATAAAACATTGACGACTATAAACATTTGTGTTCTAGTATGTTTTCAAAATGTCAAAGATAGACTGGCTAGACATTGCTTCTCTCCCTTATAAAGTCCCTCCCATTTACTGTGAATGAAAAGAGTAGTTTGCCAAAGTTCGTTTCAACAAGTTATGTACACAAAAGTCTTTTGGAGTAGTATCGAGGGGTTTCCAATAAATGTCTATAAGTATTATCATTGAAATGATTCCACTTTCTCCGTTTTCGCTTTAGGAATGTAATGTTTAAACGAGATTTTATACTTTAGTATAATGACGGTTTACATCATTTTCTGTTTTTCTCTAGCACTTCAGAAAATCTCTTTCCTAAAAAAATTAATCGCGAAAGACTTTTCCTGACAGTATTGTGAATTTATTTTGACATTTACATAGCTCTTACGGCACTCTTCTCAGCTTTTGTTTCCAGTTGTACCAAAATCGTGCAACAACTATAAATTCACCTTAACGGCTAGAGTATATAGCATTGGTCTGTTTCGCTTCAACTAGAGCAAAGCCTTTTCTCAATTTTCATGTGTATCATACTAGACACCTATTCGGAAACTCGTTCTCTCTGTGTGAGTATGTAGAACATTTAGGAGCAGCATTCTGAACGAAAGCTCTGTGCAGCGTTTGAATAATTGAAGATAAATATTGTTCTTGTTTTAGCGCAAAGCTACAAAATGAGCTACATGCTCTCTGTCCACCGAGGAGAAATAACCCCCGGATGTTAGAGCTGTAAGTCCGTAAACTAACCCTTGGGCCACCGGGAGATTGTCTCAAGAGAGATAAAGTAACACACAATATATATTTTGCCTGTAACTAATGCATAGCATTTAACAAGTACAGTATTAACAAACTCCACAAATATGACCGCATTTCATAGGAAGCAACTGACTTAGTAGTTTGAGCTATACGAACAAAGACTACTTAATTTTTTCCAGTTAATTCTAGGTTCACTTCTTACACGCACACATAAATGTTCCAATATTTATTTCGACTTGGATGTATAAGCACATGGTAAACAAAAGAAATATTTCTTTAAAAATGGGATAGAAAATCTGACACTCACTTTCCAGTATATTTGCACAAATCAAATTAGAATAATATCATCGATTCCCGCGGTGGACAAGGTGCATAGAACCCATTATTCAGATTTGCACTGAGAGAACTAACCCAACAGCTCTTGAGACATGTTATTTACTTATGAATTTTATCTACGTATTTAATAACTACAGACTAATTTTTTGGAGTTGTCGGTGCATTACCTCTACAGAGTGTTAATAATACTTTATAAGAACTATACACACATGCTAGTGCAAAGGAGTGAAGTCGTATTTGCAAACCCTGGCACCAAGGTTAACATGTTCAGCACCTATACATTTGGTATACAATGTCGTCACAGGTAGACGGATGGCGGGTGTAAAACTTTTATATTCCTATCTCGGAAAGGATATTCTTAGTGAGACTGTTAAACGATGTAGTGCTAAAAGACACGACAACTCGAAGGCAAAAGCCTTCATTGTCTTCATAGAAGTGTAAAACGTCACAACAGGAACATCTGCAAACTGAAGGTTATCGATATGAAACAGAACCTTCCGACTCCAAAAAAATATTTTCAGTAAATTGGTACTGTTAACGAGATAATAAAAATAATAAATTACGTTGACGATGATTCACATGCCAGATGTTCACAAGCATCTAACGACGTCTCAAAACTCATTCCTGTATTTATGAAAAGATAGAAGAAGAAACTGTAACTACAGCAACCTGTTCAAAAAGTCTCTTGTTGAGACGTCTTCTCTAGGTTCAGTAATTTTTTCTGCCTTTGGTCTACTTAAAAGTGGTTTTGAAAGTTGATACCCACGTATAGAAAGGACATGGAAAGCTTGTCAAGATGTATGATCTATGACACCAAAAACATCCTTTGCAGAGGCTTATTATAGAAAAAAACTGTGGTGTTGAGCAGTAGTGTAAAATCATAGCCCTGAATGAGCACGTTCTACAATGGAGAATGCAGTTCTAAGTACAGCATAAAATGACGTGCTCCCCAATGTTCAACTTGGAGCAAAATGGTGGGTAAAACAAAATATGCGGCCTAGCTAACTGAATGAATATTTGCTGTAAAATTCTTATCAATGTTATAAGTGTAGCTACCAGTTTTGGCCGCCAATTTTGATTTCGTTCCTTTAAGTCGCACACTCAATTCTTTTTTTAGCCGCACTTTTTTTTCCACACTTAAGATGTTTTGGATTAGATACCATTACTTTTATTAATACAGAACAACAAACCACAGCAATTAAGAAAGTGATACTCGATAGTAACCTACTCCTGCTTTAGGATCGCAACCCTATTATTACAGAACCAACCAGGTTTTTTAAAATATATTGTGGTAGTTTTCCTCTCT
>NW_013665652.1:312104-321409 GCF_000517525.1 Limulus polyphemus | reverse complement strand
TATTATACAAAAAAATGTGTTACAAAAATGGTGCAATAATCATTAATTCTCCATATCGTCATGAAATACTACACCAAATACAAAATAAATAGCACCATTAAAATTCTTTTAAAAAACTGGTTATTATGAATTTATTTTAAAATTTGTAAGTTAAACCGTTTGGTTTCCTATAGCAAACAAAATTAACAAATAAACAAACTTCCTCTTTTATATATATATAGATCATACTTGTCTTAAAACATCATGTTAGGCCTACTATGTTTTAACACTACATTCGTAATCTAGTCCCTTAATGATTTTCAGGAATTGGAAGAGTGTAGCACTTCAATCACACTATATATTCGTCATATCCACTGTCGAAGACGCGTTTAGCTCAATCCAGAGCTCTTTAGATCGGCTGGGATACAACGAACACAGTATCGGTCGAAATAATGTTTATATAGGCCATTTGTTAAGCCAAAATACCTAACAAATGCTTACAGCTGCATAGATGAGAATAACAAATGCTTCTCGATATGATTTACCTATTTCTAGTAGTAGTTCATTGTTCCATTTAATGTTTTTAGAAATAGATATAATGCAAATTTTGTTCTGAGTTATGTATATTATATAACCCACTATTTATTGATTATGAGTTCACCATATTACGCTTAAAAATATGTTACTATGCGATAAAAAATACATACTAGGATGCATAGAACGTATTCGTAAAGCAATCTTGATCGTTGCTCCGGTGGAAACCTAATGATTTAAACAAAGGTTTTGAGTCCATTCTTTTAATTGGTAAGAAATGTAATTTAGCTTGACAGATTTTAATTTCGCTCTAAGCAGGTAACATCCTCTGATAGGTCCCCCGGTGGGACAGCAGTAAGTATTCGTATTTACAACGCTAAAATAAGGGGTTCGATTTATTGTATCCTTATTTGCTTGAGCTTGATGATGTGCAAACATTTCAAATGGTGTTAGTAGGGATATGTTTCTCTCTATTCTGGTATGCCTTTGTATGGAATAGTATGAATATCCGTTTTATTCTCCAAAATAACGTGAACGGCTGTTGCACTGACCTTTGTGTTAATAGATTCTGACCTATTATAAATAGCCACATTTCACTTTAACAGTTTACATAAGACTTGTTGCTGATCTGTGGATGGTCCTGGTGCCTCAAGCTGATCCATGTTGTTTTGATTTCCAATGTCATTAAGTACAAGATATATCTCCATCTTGGAAATTCTAAATCCTTGATATAAGCACATCGTTATAGCGTTAGTGTATGAATATTTTGTGTTTTAAAGGACTGTTACACGTTCTTCCCGAAAGTGAACAATTTTTGGTGATATCACATTATACAAAATGCCAAACAATGTCAAAATGTAGTTCTAATACATGCCGCTCAACCGCGACTTTATATCGGCTGTTGTTTTCACTTGATTTGGTGGTTTGCATATTCACAATTATTCAAATATATTGTAGTCATCTATGTATATATGAAGCCTACAGAGGTCTTTGACTTGTAAAATGTCATTCAAGTTCAAAATGCCAAACTTATCGTGGTGTAATAGTGAAGAAATGATTCAGACTAAAAACGTGTATTTTACTTTTTTCCAGAGGCAGCATTCCTAGAGCAAAAATAATATCATCATCATATGTTTATATTTTCAATTAAAGAAAATTCATTATCGCATGAGAAAAAAACAACCACTTTGTGTATTAAGTACTCAAGTTATGCAACCTGCTTCTATTCATACTTAATTTTGATTTATCTCTCAGCTTTCGGTTATTTTATATATTCCTTATAATATTCTTTACACTATCATATTGATTTAAGTAAAAGTAATCAAATTAGCTCAATTGACTTATATATACTGTAGGAAAAGATGTAATAATATCAATATATATTGCATATTACCTAAAGTTTTCATTAATAATTCGTTATTTCTATCTCTCTATATATATGAATATATTATTTTAGGTTATAAATGCTTGACTTACTTGTCTTTTTGGGACTCCATCTGTCACTTGTCTTATTATGATTCTCAGTATTAACAATATTTCGTTTAATTAGTGGCCCATCAGTGGCACGGCAGTAAGTCTGTGGACTTATAACATTAAACGCCCAATTTTGATATCAGTGGAGGGCACAGTACAGATAACCCCTTTTCTGACTTTGCGCTTAACTACAAACAAACAAGCTAATTTTTAAGGTGTGAACGCCTTTCAGAAGCTAGCAAAGCATGATTATGAATTAATTATACTTGTCATAAAACATAATGTTAGGCCTATTATATTTTGAACACTACATTTTTAATCTAGTTCCTAAAAGGAAAAGTGAAAATTTGTTAGTTGGTGCATGATAGTTTCAGTTTTTTAAAGACATCACTTGTAAAATCATACCACAGATCCAACATACTTGATGACAAATTAAGTTTAATAATTTGAATAGATAAAATCAATTAAAGAATTAAATATGTCCTTTTATAACTCTGTTCGCTCTGCGACCGAGTTATGAAATATTGAAATTTCAAAAGGTGCTTAAAGTCTAATACCATCAAATTTCTTTATTGTCATAGTTTTTAACCATTTTCATAAAAAAAGTCTAATTAGTTTAAGATCTTGAAACAAATTTTTTGTTGTTCTAACAAGAGTGTTAGCACATATCTGGGCCTACAACTTGGTATAATTTGTATAATTTGGTATGTGATTTTTAATTCAAATAAAATAAATTAATATAAAAATATAATTGCACCGGAAAGTGAGTAACAAGAATAGTCAATTTCATATACAAAACTATTTCATTTAGTAAATTTCTTTGGCCGTTAAGTTTTACTGCAGCTAGAAGCAAAAATATTATTTGCGTGATTTGACATCGATTAATATGGTTAACAATATTGCATATTCTTTCATACTCGTTTTTGTTTAGTCCCTATAAATTACGTTTAGCTCTAAGACTGTCGTATTGAATTTCATCATTTAAAAAAAATATATTTATGGTTGTTTGTTTCTTTGTTTGAAGTTAAGCACAAAACTACACAATGGGCTATCTGTGCTCTGCCCACCACGGGTATCGAAACACGGTTTCTAGCGCTGTAACTCCGCTGACACCCCGCTGTGCCACTGGGGGGCATTACTTTAGAACATAGTAGTCTTCTGTAGAAAGACCCACACCAGATGTTTAAAAAGTGTTTTGTAATAAGAAAATTGTAACGGATAATCCTAAAAAACATATCAATGTTTATATACGTATATATATATATATATATATATATTAAATAGCATGTTTGTTGCAAAAACTTAATTTAATAAAAAAAATTGAAGCAAAATATTCTACTAATTTTCGCCCTTTATTGTACATTTCAATATGATTTTCAGCTTCCATATACCTTATTGATCCCAACATAAGCTGTTTTAGTTCGTGATATTCAAAAGCACGCAGGGTCTATAAAAACCAGGTTAACATCAGAAAGGAAAACCCAATAACCCGAGTGTTTTCGAAAGCAAACTTGTCTCATTCATGCGTAAATGGCAGATTTTAATGCCTGTTTGCTGCCAACTTTGTTATTAAATTTGTGTCATGGATCTCAAGTAGACAAAAAAAATAAGATTTTGATCACTTAGACAAATAGGTAAATTGAAAAACCTCATACTTGAAAAAATATATAAAACAAAAAAATTAAACCAATCCTTTAAAATAAATCATTGCATTGTAAAAGGCTATAAAAAGTTCAGTTGGCAGTTGTTTTAGTGATATTTATTTTACAGTGGTATGTCTGCGGACTTCTACTACTAGAAACAGGGTTTCGATACCCATGATGGGCAGAGCACAGATAGCCCTTTGTGTAGCTTTGTGCTTAATAACAAACAACAACAACAAAAATATTTTTAATTACAAAAATATATACCTAACAACAGCTGTAGAGATGAGTATAATAAATACTTACAGTTGTAGAGATGAGAATAAGAAATGCTTGCAGCTGTAGAGATGAGAATAACAGATGCTTGCAGCTGTATATATGAGAATAACAAATGCTTACAGCTGTAGAGATGAGAATAATAAATGCTTACAGCTGTATATATGATAATAACAAATGCTTACAGCTGTAGATATGAGTATAACAAATGCTTACAGCTGCATAGATAAGAATAACAAATGCTTACATCTGTAGAGATGAGAAGTTTTTTGCTTCTCGCACAATTTGCTGTTTGCGGTGATATAACACATTATACAAATTATGAAAAGAAATTCCATTCTACATTCAATGACAAAGACATATTTTGATTAATTTTATTAGAACATGAATTATAAGCCAAAACATGTACTGTAAAATATTTAAATTCGTAGAGGTGTAAACTGAAACTTCACGAGGCGTAAAAAACAAAGCAAAAAACAACAACAAAGTACAGTATTACAATGACGTACATTCTACTATGTATACATCTAACAGTTTATGGTATATTCTTTGTTTTCAGCAACGTGTTATGAATTCGTAGAATGCTGGCAAAAAAAAAAAAAAACGGTGTTAATAGCTTCCTTTATAGTAACGCCATGGAATTTACATTAACAGTTTCTTGTCATCACCCTCATGCTCCCAGTACAGTACATTATTTATGCTAGTTGCTTAAGCTAATATTACGTGACGATATACGCACTTCAACTAAGATAATTTCATAAAACTTAGTGAATTTGTGCCGAAAATTTGGGAATCAATAATAACCATCCACCTGTATGATTCTTTTGAAAACTTGAGCTAGAAACTGCTAATATAGTTTGCTTGGCCTAGCCAACACTTGTGTATCTGCATGTCCTTTCACCTTATAGTTTCATTGCACAAAATCAGCCGTCTTTAGTCCGAATGACAAAAACTAAAAACGGTCCACTTTTACTCTTAGGTGAAGCTGTAGTAAATATGTTAAATCTATAGCTCACATGACTTTTTGCGTAGGCGTGCGCAAACATCTTCGTCAAATTTGAGCGTTTTTTTTTAATAACTTTTCACATATGCCTTATATTTACATCAAATGATACTCCTAATTATAGGTTGAAAAGATCTATCAGAGTACAAAATTTGTAAAAAAAAAAATCCATAAAAGCTAAATATGTTTTTCTATGAAATAAAGTTTCAGTACTTTTGTTGCGAAGAAAAAAAATATATAGGGAGAAACTCAATCATAATTGGATATGCTATATCTCAGGTATTTCTTAATGGATTGCCATGAAAGTTGGTATGTGAAGTAAGAGTCCAGTAGAGTATATCTACTGAAAATGTATGATAGTTTGGATTACTACAGTCTGAGCTACAGAAGGTGGAAAATCGCTAAACTATCACTCTTGTTAATAAAACACAGTGTGTCTTGCAGCAGGTTGTTTGGACCACAAGACACACAAGGTGTGTCTTGATATATTTATTTCATCATAATTAGCTAATGTGCTGCCATCTGTTGGCCATAAAAATAATATTGCCTATCGAAAACATATACTGATTCCATACATCAATAATTTATTTTCTTAAAAGTTTTAAACTGTTTTAGCTCAATGATCCTCAAAATAGCTACAAATTGCTTTGATAATAACAATCGAAAGCTCACTAAGAATAACTAATTATTTACTAAAACACTCTTATGTTACACTCTTCAAGCACACAAAACAAGCTTTAGAAAATTCTCAAAATATGTTACTGCCTATTCCCGTTTTCACTAGAAAATACTTCCTGATGGTTCAGCGGCGAGTCTGAAGGCTTATAATTTTAAAACTCTGGTTTAGATAGTTACAGTTGGCAGAGTATACATAGCCAACTGGGTAACTTTGTGCTTAGCAACAAATAAATCAACAAAACACTACTAGAACTCTCATGTATACAACGTGGATTTCTATGTCAGTGATTTTAATAAATCCTTTTGAAGATAAGCACAAACCAACACAATGTGCTATCTGTGCTCTGCCCACTACGGGTATCGAAACCCGGATCCTAGCGTTGTAAGTACACAGACATGCCGCAGAAAGTTCGTTTGCTAAGGCATGTACATTTAGCTGATTAGAGGCTATGCCTGTTTAAACATATATACATACTTTTTACTTTCATACTGTGTTATTAGTAAAAAAAATTTAAGTTTGAACAATAGTACTAAAATGTAAAACATATCGAAATAAGATAAAAGAGTTCAATCTGGTGTATCAAAAAGCTATGTATTTAACTCAAAAAGAAGCATTTTTAAATCTTGTTTCTTAGGATTCAAAAGGATGGGCCAATTAAAATATTCTCATGATGTATTAATTTGACTAGCTTAACAAATCTAAGCCCTACAGAAAGTAGGTTGAGCAAGATGGAGAGAAAGAAAATTATTTTATTCATACACTTTTTATTTATTAATATTTTGTAATGGTATGTACATACACGAAATAGATATGAACTATCATTGATACATTTTTTCAGTAGTTATGCAGCTTCGTATTTTCATCATTTTCAATTGTAAAATTGCAACTTCTCGTTTGTTAACGAAAAGCTTGTTTCTTTAAAATGATTTTATTGCTACAGATGGCAGCACAGTCTCTAAGTATAAAAATATTTGTATTTAGCGTTGAGCGCAAAGCTGTACAATGACTAGCTATTTATGTTGTGCCTACCACAGGTATCTTATTCCGATTTATAGAGTTATAAGCTTATTGCTGATTATAGCAGTTCACCTAGAGTAGTTTCATTAGAGTTGTATGTGATGCTTTAACGCACAAAACTTTGTTGACTGTCCTATTTGACTTGTATCTATAAAACAAACTACTTGTTTGTATTAAAGAAATAATACAAAATGCGCAATTGTAAGAGGCAAAATTGTAAATTAGTCTTATATTAGTTCCCAAATCTATAGTTTTAACTTATTTATGAGAAGCTTATAACTAAATACTTGAAGTTGTATGTTAATGATTTGTATAAGTCGAACAACCTTATAAATATTATAAATAAATAAATATTAAAAGTCGTTAAAAATACACATTGCTCTCATAAATACATAATTTCATTACCTTTAGACAGATAGGTAGCTAATGATCTTTTGATAGGATGTGATGATATATCAAATGGTGCATAAAAAATCCTATCTTGAAGCCATTTGACAGTTTTGTTTTATTGTATTATTCATTCATCTAATAAGCTATTTCACTGAATTTGTGGGGGAGGGGATTACTTGTTTATTGATATATCCTGGACCGTTTTTGAAAACGGAATTTTCTTGTTGTTTTATAGGTTTAAGAGGAATATTCAAGCTGCTGATTCAGGTTAATCAGGATATTCGAAAGAAATATTAAATTTACTGGCGTTTTATACTGTTTCAAAAAGAAAAGTGGAGATCTTTGCAATTCGTAACACTTCAAGTTTACGAATATCTTCCAGTTCTAATTTAATTACGAGGGAAACCCACTCAATGCCTCTAAAGATTCTATTGACGTCTGCAATCGAACAATGTAGTTTTACATAAAGAAGATTAAATTATGGAGATCACTATTCTACAGACTTTTTAAAGAGATACAGGATGAAAAAGATATGAAAATTTCGATTATTGAACCTTATATTTGTTTTACACTAAATATAAAACACTAATTCTCGAAAAGGAATCCCATAATCAGAAAAATTAGCTCACTGAAAATATAATTTTATTCACTGGTAAACTAACATCATGCGGTGACACCATCCTTATTTACTGGTAAACTAACATCATGCGATGGTACAACCTTTTGTTTGTTTTTTTCTGATAAACCAAATTTTTGTTTTTCGGATAAAACCAACATTTATATTTCAGATTATCATTTTCTGGAGCATTCTAAAGTACTTTATCTATTTTCTTTCGTGATAGTCACGAGCGTGCTTTTTCAAGATATCTGCGATGCATCATGATATAACGAATTTACTGAGTATTCAAACTTTACCATGAAGCTATTTTCCTAGTAAGAGAAACAGAGGAAAAATATGAAGTGTTTTGAAACCTTTCTATGGAACACTTGGTGGACACAGCACAGATAGCCTAAACAAACAAACAATAATTTAAACAAATTTTCTCCTAAAAAAACAAACAAAACGATTGCAAATTCATCAATGTAATCAACATTTTGGTTTCTATTATAAACATTTCACATAAACAAAACTGAAAGACGATGACTACAGTAAACCATAGATAGGTACACTCTAATACATCTTACTAGATTTGTTATTATTTTCCAAGTAGTGAAAGGCATATATTTAAAATATCTCGGTAAATAATGAGTATGATTCATAATGAATAACGCTTTTATTTATAATAAATTGTAGCAAAACAGTTAAATGTTAAGTAGAAAAAAAAACGTGCATGTAAGTTTAACAGGTGCACAACAAACACAATCTGGCTAAAGAACTGTGTTTTCCCAGTAAGTCATATAAAAAGATCATCAGATTTTTTCAGGTGATCATTCTACAGTATTGTCAACCATTAAAAGATATAAAGAAATATTGTCACTTGCAGGTAACTCAGATCGGGACGCCCATAAGAAAGTTCTTCCCGTCAAGACAGAATTCTGCTGATACTATTGTCTCTTACAAACCGATGACCAATTAGTTAAATATTGCTTTGTCAATGATAATAAGTTGCAAAAAAAAAATGTTGCTTAATGGGTGCAAAAGAATGCTAAAGTTATTTCTCGCAGTGACGATTTGTCACTGGAGTCAAACTCACATGAGTGACGGTACTATACTTTTTACATTCGCCATACAAAGGTAGTACTTATTGACGTCGTGTTGGAGAAGAATACAAACCATTCTGCACGTCAGCAAAATTGAAGCATCCCATTTCTGTAATGAAATGAGGGTTAATATCTGCCAAGGGTATTGGTAGCTTACATATCGTAAGTGGTTCGCTGAGTGTTGCCACATATGTTAGGGTACCTGAGTTAATAATGGTTCTCTCAGCAGGAGAAATGTTTCCAGATGGCGAATTTTATATCAGGACGATAATTCTCCATGCCATATGACCGAATAGCTAAATATTAGTACAAAAAAAAAGAATCATGGATCGTGAATCAATCTGCAAGTATAAAAAAATAATCCTGATTTAACCACAATATAAAATTTTATGATGACAGTGAAATGTCATTTTAATAAACCTTATCCAGAAGAAGAGAGAACAAATTACCACCATATATTTTAAAGGATCTGGTTGGTTCTGTAAAGTAAAGTTCTGTTCCGAATAATAGGGTTGCGATCCTAAAGCTAATGTGAGTTACTATCAAGTGTTACCTTCTTACTTGCTGTGGTTTGTTGGTGTGTATTGACAAAACATCATGATATCTAATC
>NW_013665652.1:294904-311104 GCF_000517525.1 Limulus polyphemus | reverse complement strand
ACGAAATTGACAATTAATGATTATGCTACCATTTTTGTAACACTATTTTTTGTATAATAAACATACAAACATAAGCACGTTTTGCACATAGAAAGCGTTATGGCGGGAGACACTCAGATCCCCTTGCTGTCAATTCGGTATTTCCAAAAACAGTTTTCTTTAAATAGTGCGAAGTGGTTTCATAAATGATTTAGTAGCTTTGTGAATTGCAAATTATTGTTTAGTGATACAGATGATTATGCCACCCAAGAAACGCCCTTTCTATGGAAAGTCTTCTGCCGCTAAAAGAATGCAAGCACAAAGAACAGCTGAAACAGAAGAAGAACGCAATGAAGGACTTCAAGTACAAGCTGCAAGACAGGCTGCTCAAATACAGAAAGAGACTTTGGAACAGCTCAAAGCCAGAGTTCAGTCAGAATCATCAAGGCAAGCTGGATATAGACAACAAGAAACTTCTGAACAACGTCAAACCAGACTTCAAGCACAAAAAATAAGACAAATAACTTACAGAGAGCAAGAAACAGAGGAGCAACATGATGTACGACTTCAGGCTCAAAGAACAAGACAAGCTCAAACACGATCTAATTTCAAATAATGCTTTGTTGGATTAAATGCTTTTTTATTTCTCGCATTACAGCTTTAGTGTATTTACTGAATAATTTGCTGAAAAAAATATTGATCTATACATTTCAAATCTAAATTTTCACTGAACAACGCCGGATAACTCAGATAGTTAATTATAAACAAGCTAGTTAGTGTTGGCAACTTCTTTTCAGTTATCTTGTATGTTGGTTTCAATTTGCTTGTAACGTGTTAGCAAACTTCATTCATTCTTAATTTAAGCCCTAAATAATGGAGTATAGAAGCACGAATTAACAGATTATTAAATCTTAGAAGTTATTCATTTTAAAGAAGTATTAACGGTATTTATTCTCACTCTTCCTTGGTTTTGCAGCTTACAATATTAATCTTACTTAATGTAGTTTGTTTTCTAAGAGAGAAATCGAAAATAAATTTTATTTGTTTGTTATTTCCTAGGACTTCATTTCTTTCATAATGATACTATTGTTGCTTAACGTCTAGTCCAAATTATCCATGTATTGTAACAGCAAAACTTTAAATCGCATTATTGATTAAACTGAGAACATTTTAGTTTCTTAGTGCACTTGATAGTATTATTGGATTTTTATCCTGAAGACTCATATATAAATTTGTTTAGCAATTGGAGGCCTTGGAAGTACCTGAGTTGCCTAGAATAGAATTCCAAGTTCACGCTGTATTAGATATAACATTGCATCTCTCCCGTCTCTGAGTGTTCACGATAACTGAAAACTACATTAAGCTTCTTAGTCCTGATTACAAGCACTATCTTCGTAATCAAATATTTATTCGCAATTATCGTAAAGCTTCATTTTTTCATAATGTATCATCCCTGGATATCGGATATAAGTAAAAACATATAAAACAGAAATAGAAACTCTTGTTTTTCCTATGATCATCAAATTACTTCGTCTTTCTTCTTTTTTTTTCATCAGAAAAAGCATTAAATTTTCACTAAGTTTATAATTGGACGACATAATGAAAAAAGTTAGTTTTATAAATTGTACGTCTTTATCGGATAGAAAAGAACAAACAACAATAATTACGTCTATAGATTAACAGCATTAGATAGATTAATCTATAGATTAAAATGCCTTAAACCCTGCATGAATGTTATACGTATTTGGTTTATAGTTTTCACTACACTCATAGGTATATTTTCAGAGCTAACAAGTTTTAGATAAGTATATAACTGTTGTGATCTTTTGACATAATTTTGTTACGATCGTGGTTTCCTCACATTTTGCTTTCCCCTTCTTAATTCCATCCATCTTATTTAGGTTCAGTTAATTTTTATCATACATTAACCCATACTAATGTAAACATTACAACTGCTGTTAATTAATATAACCAGTAGCACATAGACTTAGAAATAGGTTTTCTTTCTTACAAGCAGCATGTTACTTTCATCCTTCTCCTCTCTTGGTTTATTCGTTCTCTCTCACATCTCTCGGTCTTCTTCTTTCATTGAACTCTTGCCTTTTATATTTCTTTTTCATACCCACGCTGAACAGGTTCTTTTCTTTTTCTTGTTACACCCGTTTTCGCCATATATCGAATTACAACGTCTCATAATCATAAGTCTTAATCTCCACACCAGATAAACAAGAAAGGCAGCCATTCACTCCTATCATCTTCTAATCACTTATAGTGCTGTAATCACCTAATCTCTTTGAGACTAACCAAATGCGGACCATTTTTTCATCTCTCTCAACTCTAACCATTATTTGTTACGCATAGCTTCATTGCACATCTCCCCTCCAATTTTCGTAAATACTTTCAACAATGATGTTTCTATCCAATCTTGGCTGTGTTTCTATCTGATCTCGATATTATATCAGTCTCCAAAACTGTAGCATGTAATCACACTTCTCTTGTTACACTACTCACAGTTTTTTGAGGAGAACTGACAATTTCGCTGTCTTTACATATATCACATTACTCTTACAGAGTTTATCTAGATATTTCACAAACTTCACATTCTTATGTATATATCACTGTAACATTTCAAAAGGTTCATAGTATTTTATATATGTATATTTATATCACTACAACATTAAAAAATTTAGAGTCTGTTACATATATATGTCAATATACAATTAATCAAGAAATACTCTCCATATCCTCACTTCCCCTTTGCTGTTCAGCGTTCGAGCTGGTAAGTTCAAAAATTCTTACTTTTCCATTGATTTACATAAACAAGCATCCACGCACAACATCACTTATAACCATAGATGGATGGAACTTAAGTTCCGTATCTATATACAATATATAATAGTTTTAATAAGAGAGAGGTAAAGGCTATTCGTAATTACTCAAGCGCGAAAGGGTGTCTGCATTTCGATGGCCACTTGCTGATCTATAACATATTGTACAATTAAACTTCAGTAGTAACAACAGATTCCATCGCAATTGTCAAAATTTGTTATTGCAACAATAAATCTACAATTTTTTAGCGTCTCCAGTATAGTTAGAGCTTTGTTCTACACTCTTTAAATGTCTAATTTACCATTTTGTTCTTACTCTTTGAACTTCAGCTATAAGTCTCTGGACTTAATTCACACGTCTCTAAACAGCTGGCCATGCGGCCAGGTGGTTAGGGCACTCGAGTTGCAATCAGTGGGTCGAGAATTCCAATCCCCGTCCCACCAAACATGCTTGCTCTTTCAGCCGTGAGGCGTTATAAGTGACGGTCAATCCCACTATTCGTTGGTAAAAGAGTAGCCCAGTTAGCCCTCGTGTAGCTTTGCGCGAAATCTGTAACAGACAAACAAACTAAACAGCTTTGTTCTCCTGAAGAAGAATAGTTAAGTATTCGAAAGCGCTCGAGTTTTGGGTCTTATTTTAAGTCTCAAACAGCTGGCTTACTACATCATACTTAAGTACATCTGCACTCTCAATCTTATTGTATGCTAGTAAAGCCTTTCCAGGTAAAGCAGGAAGTAGTTTCCTCGCCATCTTCTGTGGTTGTTATTCCTCTGCTGTCCCCCTTTTTCAAAAGAAGAGTAAAATATCGCTTTTGCAAAATTTAGACAACTGAACATACATGCCAGACCTATCACCAGAATTACTCTGTCTTCCACTCACCATTAATTCGAATTCTCTTTGCTTATTTTCTAACTTTACCTCTAAGCGTTTTTCTAAGCTTCTATTTGCAAGTGTTTTTTCTCACCTTCTTAACCTTCATAAACAACACTTGGAGTTCCTTTTTTTCATTTAGCTCAATAATATAAAAATCATCTCTTGTGACTCCCACCTCAACTAAACCCTCATGTATCTCATCTTTATCCAATTGCTACTACATGATACATTCCATTATCTACATTTATTTATTAACTGACTTTGTGTTAAATGTTAGTGTAAATTTTCTACTCTTAAGCAATGAACCAAACAATTTATAACCAGTAAAAATTAAATGAATCACTGTTTCCAGTTTTTACTGCTTCATCCAAATGACTTTCCTCTTCTGCTTTTGTTGATGCAGTTCCAACTTCCAACTCTTATTCCGTTGTTGGGTTTCGATTCCTAACGAATTGTTGAATCCCACTTCTGTCACCACTTTGGTGCAATCATCGCACTTCACTTTCTTTTCTCATGTACGTATATTTCTTTCGGGTTATTCTTATTCCTATGAGAAGTTGACTCATTTTAACGAAAACTTAACTAAATGATATTTTTACTATAGTTAATAGCACATAGATTTAGAAATTGTTTTGATTTTACTGGCAATATATATTACTTTCTTCCTTCACCTCTCTATCGGTTTATTAGTTCTTTCTCATATGACCCAATCTTTTTCTTTCTGTATTTTCTGTAGACTTGTCTGTCAAAATAATAGATTAAGTCCATAGTTGTAGTAAAACAACTCATAGCACTGCATACAAATAACTTATAGTTTAACATAGCCCATTGTGTAGCTTTGTGCATAAATTCAAACAAACAAACGAACCTGTTAACTGTCAAAGATCTGTGAAAATCCAGGAAACAGTTTTTGTTCTTGATAATGCACAGATGGTAGTTGCACTTGATATACCTCATTATTATATAGCTATGACATACTTTGTATCTTTGATTGGGCTCAGAATATTAAAATGGTGTTCCATGACTCATCAGCACAGATCACTTCTTGGGATATTTGATTTTTCTTCGTCATTCTCTGATGCAGATGCTGAAGGTGAAACATGCATTGATGGATGACAACAATTATGAACAAGCACTGATGGCACCTTGATTTCCTGAATCAACGCCACACTTCTGTTTGCTGTAAACTTAATGAGGTCAGGATGCACCTTTTGGGGTTCTTTCTTCTGTTCAGCATGACGACGATACAATATCGAAGCATTGTTCACAACAAGGTTCAGCGACCATAAGAATATCCTACAGTAGCACTTGTGGTTGACTCTGTAGAGAGTCATGAACATGTCAAATAAATCAACATACTCTATATGTTCATTGTATTCCTTGATTATTGCAGGGAAAGGTATGTAGACATTCTTGTGCTGCTTCTTGTCCCATCTCATATTCAAGTCATTCGTTCTACAGCCACATGAGTGGACGACAGCTGCACGACTTAGCTGTCTAGCTATCTCACTACTGCCAGCCCAGAGTTGACATCCATACAGCAATCACTTGCATCACGTCCTTCTTTCTTTTTCTGTCCTTAGAGAACACTATTCCAGCCTCTTGGATCGCGTCATTCCAACAGTCAAGATGGCTCAGGATTTCAGTTAATCTGTAGCTCAAAGAAGGTGAACCAATTTTAAAAATATAATTAGGAGGTTTGTTTTTTGGTGAGCATTTCACACAGCTTGATGACGGTTGGGAACCATAACTCTTTTCAACTGCTGGAGGTTTGCTGTCATACACATGGAAGTCGTAGATGAGGCAACTAACCTCATAGCAATAAATCACATTAATGCCCAATTTTTTTGGTTTCTTCAGCAAGCACTGGTGGACTGAATTATTTTCCTTTTATGGAATAACCTGCTCATCTGCATACATTTTTTCTTCAGGGTCAGTCATCAGGCATACTTCTTTAAGCATTGTTAGAAGTGAATGCGTTTTAAAGTGCTTTTCGCTCGTGGCATAAACAATTAGGGGAAATCTCAGTTCTTTCTGCCAGAACATTTTATAATATAGCATGTGCACCAAGCCCTTCTTCAGAAGCACACCGAGATATTGCTTACTCTCGATTGACTTAGTGCAAATGCTAGCTCTGAAATGAACTGCAAAGAGGTTGGTCTGTTCAACTACTTGATCGACAAAAGATATGGGAAGGAATAGTGTGAAATACTCTGTTGTCATCTTGTCTTCTGGTGGGCCACTGAACTTTCATTTCGTGTCATTGGATTTGGGCACTGCTTTCTGCCTTCATCTGAAATCATGACTGAACTTCGTAGACTGTTTAGATTGATCTATATCCTTCTCCTTGCGAAGAAAATGAAAAAGAAGTAAATAACCATCAGTTGGGGATTCATAATCCTCTAAATGAGAGTCTTCTTTGGTATCTTTGTCATCAAGATTACTTTCTGACTTTAATTTAAAACAGACAGCAGAATGAGCAGGGAAGCAACACGCGCTTTTCTCATTCGATGCCATTTATATCACAGCCATCAATCATCACCTTAACAGCTGTAATTCAAAAATATCTGAATCACTCAATGAATTGATGCAACAAGATTTATTATATTCTACAAAAGTAAATTAGATAGCAATTTTGTAATGCTATCAGATATCCATTACTAATGGAATCTATAGATTCCAAAAGGAGTCATGTTAAAAACTGGCTGTTTCCTAAACTATAATTGTTCAACAATCAAATGCTTAATACGAAAAACAAATAGACTTACTAATTAGCAAGATTCCATTTTGCTTGTTAGAAAATTTCCTAAACATATTTTTCAAACCTAAATAAGATGGATACTGCACATGCCAATATGAAAAGCCAGTATTCTTTTCAGTTGGTTTTCATATGGATTAGCATAAAAAAAACAGAATTGCTATGCGACTTCCTTTGACGTCACTTTTGAATGAAAGGATTAAAATAAAGAAGTTGCCTTTAGTTGTTTCCAATTTTGAACTGGTAGAATAGAGTGAATACAGCTAGACAAAAGCACTTACCACCAGCTTTTAGGCTACTCTTGTCAGAGCTAATAGTTGTGTTTGACCATCAATCTTATAGCGCACCCGCTGCCCAAAATTGTGAACGAGTTTATGCGGTATTTAGCCACGAACCATGAGTCCTCGGATCCATAGGTCGAGTGAAACAATTATTAGAACAAGCCAGACTTTGCGAATAATTAAATTTGCATTCTTGTTACCAATGCTATATTTAATGAAATAAAACATTCGAATAAGGTCACAAAGATAACATATTTTTATCCATTAAAAAAAACAGCGAGAAGAGTAAAAATGATTTATTAAACAATTCGAAGCAGAACATATTATAGATATATACTTTACTACTTGTTTATTTATTGAGGGATATGAGCACGTGATAATACTATATTATTTTAAACATATTTCTTTTCAAAAATCATAAAAATCTTGTTTAAATACAATCATATCTATGATTTTAGATAAAAACAGAAATATTTTACTAATTGCTAAAGATTGATTTAAAATCATCTATTATAAAATGAAAATCGCGACAGTAGACTTTACAGTTGTAATCTGTTATCTTGAGCTGGATGGTGAGAAATTCAAAATATGTGCTTATATCTTGGTTAATACAAGAAAAATCGAAAACTAATTTTGATTCTACGTGAAATGTCAAAAATATAAATTTTGTAAGAGCCCAAAAATAAATTATGATAATAGAATATAAGACAGTCTTTTAGACTTTTAGAAACAAATTGAAATTGAATACTAATTTTCAAAAGGTCATTGTAAAATTATGTGTATCTTGTGTGACAAAAACCTTAAATGAGGTATTCGAATAAAATATGAGCACAGTATCTTAAGCATCTTTAGCATACAATCAGTTGACTTGAAACAGTTAAATTAATTAATGTTTAGAATAGAAACAAGACTATATAGAAATCACAGATCTTTACATTTGAGCAAATCAAAATGGAAATAACGAAATGCAAATCTTAAAACAACGAGCAATGGAAATCAATTGTATAAAATTAGAAATTGTACACCAGTACCTAGCACCTACAATGTGCCACTAACGATTTGGCTCTACTGTGTAATCTAATCTGTTTCTCTTGTTTGTCGCTAGATCCCTTAAAACTGTGTCGAAGAGAAACTGCTAAAGAAATCGAATATTCCAACAAATCCATGTTATTTTGTTTTTCATGCTCAAAAGTCCCAGAAATTCTAAAACTACGGATCTAGTTTTATGCTAGAAGACAAGAATATATATATACTAAGGTAACGTTCACTATTCTATGTGTCTCGATCCGTAACATTTTTAAAGATATCCATTTTTGAATAAATTACTTTTTTCTCAAACAATCTGACCTTACATTGGTTGTTGTAACTAGAGAGAATGATCACAGAAGTTGTTTTCTTTTTGTTCAGATTACATTTGTCGGCTTGTTTATTTGTTGTTGATAAGCACAAAGCTACAAACCAGATTTTTAGCAATAGAAACCCTCAAACGTACCTCTGAGCCACCTGGGGTCTACGTTTGACAGAAATGGAAATTCCACCTTATTACAATGTCGACTGGAACATCTATTTTCCAATAGTTAAAAAACGCTTTCTATGCTTTGGTAAAATTAAAATTGATTAATATGTGACATTCATTTTGTAATGAATTATAACTAAGAAGGTTGACAAAAATACCGAAATGGTTGGGCCTGGCATGGTTTTGCATTTAAGCCGGTCTACTCACAATCTGCGGATCGACGTTGAACATGCTCGCCCTTTCATCTGGGGAGAGTTACAATGCAACGGTCAATCCCACTATCCGTTGATAAGTTGTAGCCCTAAAGCTGGTGGTGTGTGTTGTTGGCTAGTTTTATTGCCTAATATTTCAAAATTTAGGACGGCTAGTGCAGATAGTCTTCGAGTAGCTTTGCGCGAAATTCTACGAACAAACAAACAGCCGAAATGGGTCTTAAAAGTCTTAAAATGTAACCCGAAAGGTAATAATTAGTCTTCACACATAAATATCACACGGTTACGGCTGTAATCACCAAAAAATATTATTCTTTGAGTAACGATAAAAGATCTCATTCTTTGTGAAGTAATGCTAAGATAGAACTACTGCACGTCTGCGATTACCTGTAGCTTAAAAAAAGTGTTTTCTTGCTGCAAACAGTCTCACAGCTAATGAAATATGTTTTAAAAATTTAAGTGAATGGAGGTCATAGAACTATAGAATTAAGTCATTGGTTGCAATTTTCTTTTGTAGAGTTTATTCCTCGCAAATTCTAAAACAAAAACAAAATTCTTAAGAGATTAGAAGCAGAGAATTTAAACGTGATTAGTAATATTAATTACAAGATACGATATGAGAAGATAGAAATAAGCAATGAAGAAAAACAGCTGTTAGCAACTATAAGTTATGTCAATTAAAGTCCATGTAATCAAAGTCAATAGCCTAAAACCTGCTCGACATTTTAAAAATGGTGTTTGAAATTACAATTCCATTAACATTGGCTAGAAAGAAAACGTTTTCTTTTCTATCTTTTTCTGACTAGGCGACTTTTTTAAACTTCTGACTTGTAGTACAATATCTTTATGAAACTTCTAAGAGGCAAAATCGTATTTTTAAAGCAAAAAATATACCGATTTTCAGTAACAGGTTTTCGAGATTCAATTGAGTAACTGCCAACTAAAACTTAGATCTAACGTCACTTTTTTCATCGCGATTTCTTCACATGAGGATGTACATGTATGTTAAATAAAATAGCTGTTAAAGAAAAGTTATCAAAGAAATACCCAATTTCTATCGAATTCCCCTTGCAACTGTATGGTGCTATTTTGAAAGACGAAAAGTTCTAACATCTGTGTTATCACTTCATATTCTCTGAAAATATGCCGGATATAAACATTTTACATTAAAAAAAACAAGAACTTTTGTAACTCGTGGATATGCATACACATTGTTTCCGACAGCACCTTTTCCTTTAAATATATATTGAGAAGAATCTTAATATCTTTTATCATCAAGTCAACAACATTAGACCAGCTTTTCCATTTAAAAAAGAAGCAGGGATAATGATAACTGTTATCGAAGTATTTGTGCAGAAAATAAAAGCATACTTAAAAACGATTCCATAGAACAAAAACGACGCCTGTTAATTAAATGTATAAAATACTATTCTATCATTCAGGGATAACATAATTAAGCATTAATCATTTCTGTCCTAAAGGACTTGAAAATTTCTAATCAAAAGAATTTTAAAAAGCAACGTATCCAAATAGTTCTAAGATAATTTTCACCTTCCATTAATAGTGATATATAAAACAAAAACTGGAAACTTTTAATGTATAGGATATAGCGCAGTTATACTTTTAATGTATAAGATATAGCACAGTTACGCTTTTAATGTATAAGATATAGCACAATTACACTTTTAATGGTCTATATTATTAGAAGTATTCCTTTAATAAAGACAAATCTAAATTTATCTCAAACAGTTCATTAGTATTATTAGTTATAATGTTTAAAATAATTTTCAATTTTATTATTGTTATATTTTATTATCATTAACATTTACACTTATTGAAATGATTTTGCAATGTTAGCTTAGTTTGTATGCGGAATAATCTAAATCGTGTAAGCTAGCTGAATCTCGTAAAATATTTTTGACTGAAAATATCATTAATTGCAAGAGTATAACCAAATTATTAAATAACGTATTTTAATTATTACAGTGGTTTGTTTGTTTTCTTGTGTATTGTTTTCTTACATTATGTACTCCTCATCAGGTTTATCATCTAGAATTGGTTTCATTAATTTATAAGTCTATTTTTAGTTCTGATCATATAGCTTGGTAACTTTTGATCAAAAGCTAGACACAAATGTTCTGTAAAATGCATTTACAGGACTAAGTAATAAATGTTCTTAACCTTATCATTACAGGGATGAGTAACACATATTGTTAACCTTATCATTACAGGGATGAGTAATAAATATTGTTAACCTTATCATTACAGGTATAAGTATCAAATATTCTTAACCTATCATTACAGGGGTGAGTAATAAATATTCTTAACCTTATCATTACAGGGATGAGTAATAAATATTCATAACCTTATCATTACAGGGATGAGTAATAAATATTCATAACCTAATCTATATTCTAACATGATTTCTCTTTAACCTTTATTTTAAGTTTCGTTTACTAAAGAATTTAAACTAACTACGGTCAAACAGATAAGGAAAATTAGATAGTGGATCCGATACAATATATATTAAAATAAGAATGCTTCTAAGTCAATATAGGTCTCTTAATTGTCATTGAACACAAAAATAATTAAAAACAAGAAAATTCAAAAGATGTCTATATTAAAAGAAAAGATAAAAGCCATTGTATGCTAGAGTGGAACTTTTCTCTTCCTAACACGTATACTTACTTTAAACATCGGTTCTGTAGCATAAACATCTAATCAACGCGTGGTTAGAAGTGACAAAATAAACGAACAATGTTACTTTATCAGAGTTGGTTCATACACTAACAGAGTGGTCACAGGAAATAGATATGTGTTGTTCCTTTTTTGAGTTATTTTTTTATTTGTTTCTTTCAGATATTCTTTACTATCCACCCCTAATTTCGAACACATAGGCTAAAGGGAAGGCAAATAGTCACAACACTCACCTTTAGACTGTTCCCGTCGAACAGTAAGACTGGACCGTCATTCTTATAATACATCTACTACCTTCAAATGCGAAGGGATATATATAGATATGAGCTTTAAATGATAGAATATGAACCGTAGAATAATCAACATATATAATGCGTTTGTTTTATTTCTTTTCGGTTTATTTGCTAAACTTCTGACCAGAAATATTTGAATTTTTAGTGTTTATTTGCTCGAAAATAGTAACAACACACTGGCATAATAATGGACAAATGATAAAAGAATTAATGAAACATATAAAAATACCTTAAATCATTTGCACTTAATTATGTTGGGGTGCTATAACTCTTGTTTATGAGGTTGCACGGAGTAAGTTTCCTTCTTTAAGTGTTTATGTTGTTGTTTATTTAATACTGCTTTCCATAAAACCGCATGTTAGAAGTTCAATCTTTCTATGAGACTAAATAAGAAATATCAGTTTTATGTAACTATCTACTGGCAGAAAGAAGTCAGGCAGTTTGATTCTGATGAGAACTTCAATATCAAATTAACATTGTCAAAGAAAACAAGAAAATAACATTCACGAAGTTACCTAAAGTGTAGTCAACAAGAAGCATATTTCTGGGTAGGAAACATACTACAGAATTGCATAAAATGAAATCATCAATTAAGACACACCCTTATACATCGACCGTGATGGGGTTTTGGAAACCCACAGTGTTACCTTCTTGGGTTTTAGAAAAAAATTTTCAATGTACAATGTTCAATTGATACAATAAAGGTAGACAACTAATATTAATATACAAAAGTCGGATTGAATATTACATTTAACGTTAAGATTGATTCTGTAACAACACGTAATTATTCATAATATTAGGTCGACATCTAACACATTTAAAAAAATTGTTTTGTTATTATCAAAATAATAATTAGAATGTTTTAACTTAGATGAAACACCTCTCCTCTTCTTAAATGTGTCCGATAGAAACTCAAAATTTTGAATTTGCTATTTTACAAATAGGTCTATCCGACATACATACATTTCAACACTTCAGATTTCAGGCAGGAAATTTTATGTTTTTATATAATAATTTCTAACGCGTTTGTTTATGTTCATTGAGCTGCTACATTAAAGTACAAAAATGTACTTTACATAATTCATTTTTGTTAGGTGGTTTACAGCTTAAATGACACTTTTCGCTATGTATATGGCTTAGACAAAACCTTTAATAGTAATTTTGTTGTAATAAACACTCACATAGAAGCATGAGAGAAATACATCTTGTTACGAGTTTCTAACTCATTCGTAGTTTCTCGGGGGAATAGAAAAATTATATTTTTATAAATAATTAATCTCCAAACTCTTAGATTACCTGTCATCAAATTATTAATTTATATTAAGTCCTCAAAAGGTTTTTTCTTTATTAATATCAAAAACTAATGTTTCTTCTCAACTCTTCGTATCCAAAAATTAGCTTACTTTTCAAAATTAGCGATTACGTATCTTTCATTATTGTTGAAAATCAAATTATAAGAATCATAAATCACATTGTTAAAATCAGTTTATCAAACATGAAAATTTTAGAAGTGATAGTGTACATTCCATATGTTATTATGTGTCTAAAATCTTTTGTTATTAGATTTATTCAGAAAAAAAGATTAGTACTATGTATTTTATTGTATATAGTTAGATAGGGAAAAAAATATTTTTTTAAGGTTGCAGCCCTCAGCAAGTTTTGCTTACCTGGTGTGAATAATATATTTTGTACTTTGATGACGTCAAATTCTTTGGTCACGGTTTTTTCACCTAATAAGACGATTGCACTCACAAAGTTAAGACACGTAAGTGATATGACGAGCTTCAAAACTTTGTATTGTCCTTAAAATAAGGAAAATACGTTTTCTTTATGATCCACTGGCATTTTGTTTACGTGTTTGATAATGCATACATTAATTTTAGGATCAAATAATGTTTTTAATACAACGTCTAACATTTCAAATGAACCAGAGTCACGTTAAGGTAGGTTTATCATTGCAAAATACCTCATCAGGTTAGGAAAACAATTATCAATTATTAATTATTTTTAACAATGTTTGATAAACAGTAACAATTTAAAAAAATAATTCTTACATTCATTTTTTTTTTTCGCCTTCTTGTGTCTCAGCTGTAAATTTGAGGGCTTATAGCGAAAAAACTCGGATTTCGATAAACGCGGTTGATAGAGCACAGATAACTCATTGTATAGCTTTACGCTTAGCAACAAAAAACAAACAATAGTTTCTTTTTCCTTAGGCTTTCTCCTGAAATCTGGAACATTATAAAATATAACTTAATATTTCTCGGTTTCAAGGGAATTAAATTATATAATATTCATGGCAATGAAAAGATTTATACCTAAGGTTAAACGTATTTGTGAGAACATTTCTACGTGCCATGTGAATTGAGGATTCATGATTTTTTTATATTCTTTTTCATTGCGTTTCATTCAACTTATTTGTAACTGAAGATAAAAGGAAAATTCCATTTCATTTTTTATAATCATTTCTAGAAATTACAATTGGATTTATATAAAAAAAAACTGATATTCTCTAGATTAGTTGTTTTCTAAATTACCAAGAAGGAAAACAGCCTTAATATTAAACAGTAATATATTCTTAATATCTATCTTATTTGTGTCTTACCTCTAAGAAAATAGCTTAGTCAATTTTGAAATGTTTAATAACTTTTTGATAAAAACCCACATGTCTTACTACTGCTTCTTGTTAATCATTGCCCCCCCCCCCAGTGGCACAGCGGTATGTCTGCGGACTTACAACGCTAGAATCCGGGTTTCCATACCCGTGGTGGGCAGAGCACAGATAGCCCTTGTGAAGCTTTGTGCATAATTAAAAACAAACAAAACATGTTATTCATTTATTTTGTTCGTGCATGTATAAGTTTTTATTTTATGTTTTTACTTTCCGTAATCGACATTAATACTTGAAATTCAAGTATTTACGTCAAAGTAAACACATTAAAGATAAGTTCAAAACCGAAATGTTAATTGAAATATTAAATATATATTAACGATAATTATTTCAAATACATCTTTATGTAAGTTCATACTTATAGCAGTTACTTACTTCTACGATGAAATGTGATATGCACGAAAAAAAACACACCAAAAAAACAGTGTATTACATGATGATTCTCGATCATTAATATTTTATCTCATTTTGTTCTCTTTAGTTTTTGTGACAATACTTTTTCTACAGGACAATCCATTACAGAAGAATTCGTATTTCAGAGTAAATTATGACAACTGCAGGAAACACCATAGCATAATAACTTGGTGTGTGTGTGTGAATTCTAGCTTTGCCCTGGTCATTTATCTAGTTTGTTTGTTTTTCTTGCGAATGATCCATATTATAAAAACCATTAAGATAACTTTATATTAAAGTTCGATTGTTCTTGTGCATTTCAATGTTGTGCATTTTAAATTTAAAAACGACACAAATCAAATATTTAACAAGAAGTGTTAAAGAAGTGATTTTGATGAGAAGAGACGTAGCCAGTTGGATTGGGGGAAATGGAACCACCACACCAATATTCTAAAATGTACAAAAGGTCCACTATCCAGAACCAAATTTTTACAAACTGAGCTTCTAGTACAGCTTGTAATTACGAGTTTTGGTAACTGGTTTTGGTGAGAAGTACTAAAATAAATGTCTACTGAATTTAATTGCACGACATTCCAGGTTGTTGTGCTGCGTTTATCTTCATTCAGCCATGTCTCATGACCATAATTACTTGCTACTGTCCGACATGGCACTTTCTATCGTAACAAAGTTAAGCGAATAATGGAAAAGTCAATCTTAGACCACACATTCTCCACTGTACGTGCACGTCTGATTGGGTTGGGGTGTGGTTTCGGGCCTTGTTTTTGTCCTAAACTCTGTAAACCAAATATATAGGTACTAAACATATCGGTCGCGGAACAACAAATCACATCTGCTGTGATTAGCCAAAGTTTTAACATATACAGATATTTCGTAAAACTTTAATTCTAACCCACAGTATATATATTTTAAAAGTACATGCTAAAGACGCTTCTGCACTACTTTATCTTCATTGTTTTTAATTTCTAAGCTTATGTTTAATATCCAAGTTGATATGACCAAGAACCGTAAAGTTGCATACTAATAAGGTTTATTTTTGTTGTTGTTGTTGCATTGAGTTTTTCAGGGTGTATCATTTAAGATCGTGGCTGGTGTGGTTGAACGTTTTTGAAAGCAATAAAAAATTTATTTTAATTTTTAGCTAGAAGTCCATCCAAAAATTATGGTTTCATTTGCTACATCATGTAAGATAAATACCCTGAGCTCCATTACATAATATTGTTTTGTAATAAATCATATACAAACATACAAAATGTATATTTTTATGCATGTGATATATATTAACATGTATAGTATGAAAAACGAAATTTTAGTTTAACCACAAGTTTGCCGAATGTAGTTAAGTAACAATAGAACTTAATTAAAAGTAAATAACTTATTTTCTACTCTATATATAATATTCATTACTTTTGTGTGTGTGTGCTGAACTAGACATGTCATCTGGGCATATGTCAGATTCTTAACTGGGACAACCGAAATACTCAATTCAGAAAAAAAAACTTAATTATAGAATTTTGGCACTTGTGTATAAAGTTAAAACCATAAATAATATTCAACGTTAAACTGGTACACAATTAAAAACATTTTATTTAGGCCTGTAAAGTCGTCAACTTTTTCAAGGCCATAGATAAGCCTAAATAAAATGTTTTTAATTGTGTACCAGTTTAACTTGAATATTAT
>NW_013665652.1:292222-294894 GCF_000517525.1 Limulus polyphemus | reverse complement strand
ATAATATTCAAGTTAAACTGGTACACAATTAAAAACATTTTATTTAGGCTTATCTATGGCCTTGAAAAAGTTGACGACTTTACAGGCCTAAATAAAATGTTTTTAATTGTGTACCAGTTTAACGTTGAATATTATTTATGATTTTAACAAAAACCTTGTTAGTATGCACTTTTGCGATTATCACTACCTTTGTGGTCTGCTTTCAGAACTAAAAGTTGTGGGAAAATGTACGCCTGTTATAGACACGCGAAATGCTTTTCTAAGGAGTATAAGTTTATTTTGGAGGCAATTAAGCACTATCTCAATATAACGTGGCTCACTTAAGTGGGTGGTGTTCAACTTTTTGATGTTCACTCCTCCAACAGTTGCCACAGTATATATAGATATATAGCTTACGCTTATATTAATGAAAAGTCGTTGGACCAGAAAAGACCCTATATATTTACTGATATATATATATAATTAATAAATTTCTTAATCTAATCTATTTTCATCAGTGAAGTCCTGGTATGTAGTTCTTTCATGTGTTTATAACCAGCTTATCGATATTTACGCTTTCAGATTTACTTTTGCGTTTTATAATCTTCTTGATCTGATCTCCCTCCATCAGTGAAATTGCGGTATGTCGCTCCCTCATATGTTTATGATCAGATTATCAATATGTACATTTTTACATTTACTTTTGTTTGCTTTTACTTCAAGACGTAAGATCTTTTTACTTTTAGTTTAATTTAAATCATCAAACGTTTTTTTTTTCACTTTTACTGTCCAGTTATTATTGTGAAATATATATATTTTGACATTATGCTTTAGAAGTATAATAAACATTTGTGATTTCAGTCGAACATTCGGTTTTATCTCTTCAGTTCCCCACTTAAACTTTTCAATTTGTTCTTATTAAATATATCAATAATCCTCCTTTAAATAAAGAAATGTTTATTTTCTTTTGGTTAATGAAACCTATTAGTTACCCGCTGTAAATACGATTTACGTCTCATTTGATCATGAAACTAATAGAACTTTATCACCGCCTGGAAGTGATAGAAGGTAAACTTTTAAAGGTCGTTTTTCCTGCACACTCGTATTAGCAATATATTACTGAAAAATCCAGTTATGAAAGTTTGATATTGATCCATACAGTTTGTGGTAAGATATGACTAATTCCTTGTGTATTTGTAATACCTTTGTACATAGGATTGAGAAGGTTATATTAAAAGGAGTTTAAATGTGCAAATCAGTAATCATGTGACAAACATGGCCGATATACCGTCTCGGGGGGCGACATATATCAGTACTACATCTTGTCATTGTTTGTGAGGCCACCGAAATTCTATTCGCTTTTAGAAATGATAATAGCCGTTTTCGACTCAAAATATGTATCTACTCAGACTATAAAGATGTGTTCGGATCGGGATTTAAAACCATACAAGAGTTAGATATCCCTTAATCTTAAAGGAATTGGAAAACAAAAAGTATGGATAAATTTGAGGTACCAGGGTCCTCCAGAAAGAGACCCAGCGTAGTAAGCAAAGTTCTGCGTCTTGCAACATGTGAGAATCCATAATTACAAAGGTCAGTTGCAAAAGTCGTCCTCATGTTCCAGGCAAGACAAACAAGAAATATCTCATTCTTGAAAAGCAATATAAGTCACGTGTACACAGGCTGCAACCACGACATATAATTTCAAGCGACTCACACTTTAAGTAGCCGGATAATGAAACGGGTTTTCATGCTATTCTACTTAACGACATGCCGGTTAAGTTGCCGGATGTAGCGCCTATGAATTTCACTTCAATCAGTACTCGTAAACTAGACAGATTTTACAAAGAGAGAGAGGACAGGTGTGTTTGTAACCTGTCAGTCTTAAGATGGACCCTTTTGCAATAGATACTACGCCGTAGGTCTACTGGCAAGATCCACGGTCGTTAGATAGAGAACGACCAGACTTGATGCATGGACTTTAATGACGTAGTGAGGCTCCCAAATCACATTAACATATTAATATAATATACTTAACCTTTGTATAATTTTATGCGTAATATATTATTATACAGTAAATAATTTGATCTAAAATATACTATTCCAATAAACACAACTTGAATATAACACCTGATTATTTATGAAACTATAATTTTATATCTTCGTCGTTTGCCATTCACATATTTCAGAAGGAAAAGTTTTATCCTAAGAATTAGCCCACCATCTGTTTCTACTAGAGAGAAATATAATTAAAATATCCGGAGATAAGACAAAATAACTACTGTAAGTTTAGTATTTTTGCTAATACTCAACCGCGTATAATTATAGCATTAATCAGTTATTTAAGAAAATGTACATGCATATATATTTTATGTAATTTTATGTTATGTGTGCTTTATCGGATAAACTCACGCTATCAACATAATTTCACCAATAACACATCGTATTAATTTGTTTGTTTGTTTTGAATTTCGCGCAAAGCTCCACGAGAGCTGTCTGCGCTAGCCGTCCCTAATTTAGCAGTGTAAGACTAGAGGGAAGGCAGCTAGTCATCACCACCCACCACCAACTCTTGGGCTACTCTTTTACCAACGAATAGTGTGATTGACCTTCACATTATAACGCCCTCACAGCTGAAAGGGCGGGCATGTTTCGTGTGATGGGGATTCGAACCCGCGACCTGCAGATTGCGA
>NW_013665652.1:284403-291796 GCF_000517525.1 Limulus polyphemus | reverse complement strand
TCGGACGCCCTAAACACCTGGCCATGCCGGGCCAGCATATCATATTAGAACATAGGACTTCGATGTAAGCTAATACAATGAAGAGATATAAAATTATAAAGTTGTATGATAGCCAAATGTGATAAAGATTCTTGGATGGTGATCAATGAAATTTCACTTTTCATATCCCTGACGTAGGTAAGCTTAACTGAATGTATAAGTCTGATAAGAAATTGTCTGAAAGTCAAATTATTAAGGATCAAATAATTTGTTGGAAACATTAAATGTATAAAAGATTTAATGTTTTTCTTTACTAATTGAAGTAATATAAAAGATGACAACATTTTGAGAATTATGAACTCTGTATACTATTATGTTATTTGACAAACCTAGAATGTTTGGAAAATGATACATTTTTTAAAGCAATTAGAGTTTGTTTGGAAGTGACAGTACTAGTCCAGGAATGACGAAATAGCAGTTTCTGGACGAGCGAACCAATTAAATAATTTATGCGACCTTTATTCTACTTCTTTCGCTCACATAACATCAAGTTTAATTAGCTTCGCTGTTAAATTTGTTTTGCCATGATATGTTTTATGCTGGTTTATCACGTTCTAAAATCAAAAGAATGTACTTTATTGGTGTGAAAGTATTTCAAGAATTCTAATATTACTTTATTGTTACACAAGGGCTATCTGCGCTAGCTGTTCCTAATTTAGCAGTGAAAGACTAGAGGGAAAGCAGCTAGTCATCACCACCCACCGCCAACTCTTGGGCTACTCTTGTACCAAAGAATAGTGAGATTGACCGTCACAATATAACGTCTCCACGGCTGAAAGGGCGAGCATGTATGGTGGGACGGGGATTCGAACCCGTGAACCTCAAATTGTGAGTCAAGTGCCCTAACCACCTGGTCATGTCGGGCCTTCTAATATTAGATTTAATAAGATATCCACAATCAATATGAAACTTACTCTATTTATTGTTCTTTTATGTTTGTTTTTGATATTCGCGAAAAGCTACTCATGTACTATCTGCGCTAGCTGTACCTAATTTAGCAGTGATAGACTAGAAGGAAGGCAGCTAGTCAACACTACCTACAGCTACCTCTTTGGAAACTTTTACCAGCGAATAGTGAGATTGACCGTCACATTATAACGCCCCCACGAAAGGGCGAGCATGTTCAGTGACGTGAATTCGAGCCCCGACACACAAATTGCAAGTCGAGTGTCCTAACCACTAGGACGTTGTTCTTTTTCTTCATAGTTGTAAAAGTATCATTGTAAGTCACTTGCTTCATTAGGATTGAGCAACAATATTTTGTAATATAGATACAAAATTGTCGCTTTGATAATAATTATAAGGACTTTGATTTCATACTGCTCATCCCTTTTTTGTGTGTTATTAATAATACGATAGTTTAAATTATAAACAATCACGAGATGTCTTCTCTCTAATAGTAACAAACACAAGTAGAAGTTTGAGCTCTTAAATGTGCCTATCTAGGAATGGCTGGTGACTTTAACCATTTGCTCAGCTGGCAGAGCACTCTCTCGTTGAATGAATGCCTAGGGAATATAAAACTAAGGTCTACCCCATGTAAGTTGTTGTCCAACGTGGGAGGAATTCTCACGATCCTGAAATAAACCCGAGGACGACTCTAATGTATGACAGGAAAAGAAAGCGGTAGCTTAAGTTTTTTGTTGTTTTTTTAAGTGTCTTACTACCAAGAACTAATAGGTTAAATATTTATTTCAGTTAGTAGAGCGCCTGTCTGGGGTTCAAAACCGAACCGAAAAAAAAATAGAAATTGGTTTATCACACGTATTATATGTAATGTTTTATTGATTCAAACAATGCAACGAAAAGTCCAATATACAAGCACGATGTTTTCCTGTTTTAATTTCGGTAATCTAAGATTCTATGCCGCTAGCTCTAATATCCGAAAATCAGCTCTTAGGGTATGTAGTTAGTTTCCAGTTGTTGACTATTGAAAACACACTGTTTTTTTGACAAACCTTTATGTTTCAGATATATGTGAAATTAAATACTTTGGAAATTTCATTCATACTCAAAGTGCTTTGAATTACTAGAGCTCCTTTTCTAATTTGAATTTTGTTTCATAACTTACTTCTCGTTGTTTATCGTCACTTATCAGACGTATTTTATTGATGTGAAAGAATCACTTTTTAATGAGGTAACAATTTTCAAGAATTCTAATATTACTTTTTGTTTTGAATTTCGCGCAAAGCTACTCGAAAGTCTTTTCCAATTTAGTAGTGATAGAGTAAAGGGAAAATAAGTGGTCAATTGTAAACTGTTAGACTACTCTTTTATCAACGAATAATGGGATTGACCGTTGCATTATAACGCCTTCACAGTTAAAAGGGGCGAGCATGTTTAGAAACAGGGATTCAGACCTATGACCCATAGCTTGCGAGTATTGATATTACTATTTTTGGACTACGTCGCAATAACTGTTTTAAAGTAACGCTACCGTCCATTCTTAAAGAATGTTTACCCAGAGTATAGAAATTATCATATTTAAAAGTATTTTGAATTATTAATAATAATAACAAAAATATCAACTTTAGTTTTCATTTTATTTCTAATAATGTCGTTATATACTATGTCAGACCTCACTTTGTACTTGGTTTAATTAGAAACTAAATTTAATAGATAGACTAAATTTTGGAAGCAGTTCCTTGCAATATTTAAATCATGGAAGTACAATAGAGAAAAATGAATCCGACATAGTTTTGTAAAAATGATTTATTGATTCTTGGGACGGTTGTTACTCACTGCAATATGATAACCATACTTAATAAAACTGAAGTATTTATATAATTATGATGTGCTTTGTATACTTTAAAGAAATTATACTGCAAATAATAAAGACATTTTTTTTTAAGCTTACATTTAACTTCAAATGAATGTTCTATTTCCAAAATAATGTCAAAAAATATAATATGCTTTTATGTGAGTGAAACCTAAATGGAACAATAAGAAATATCTAGAAAAGTCTTTGACAGCATTAGTTTTTTGTATGCTTTTTAGAGCAAAGCCACACTGGGTTATTTGCTGTGTCCACCGGGGATGGGGGATCGAACTTCGGATTTTATTATTGTAAGTCCTTAAACTTACCACAAGGAGGATTTTGACAGCAAGATGATTATGCAATAATGTATCGCCATACATATACACATACTTATCCTAAAGCCAATGGGATAAAGTGAAGAAGCAACATTTTCAGATATAATATTTTTGTTCGTTAGTTTTCTTAGGTACCTTTGGATTTTTTCCTCACTTTGGTTGCTAAGAGATAAAGGGTCATTGTTTAAGGTTTCAATTTTTTTAAAATCGTCCAGAATATCATATATTTATTAAGAATAACAATGTTCAGAATAACAATGACATTTCCTTTATCAGGGCGTGTAACATGGATGTTTTTATTTAGTGATAATTCTTTTAAGGCTAATATTACTGTAATATTACACATAGTAGCTGTCAACCAGAAGAAACATATAAATTGTGAGATTATGTTATTTGTTATTTTCAACCGATAAAGGAATTTATTGGATGCAGGGGCTAAATGTACAGATCAAAGACCTCAAAGTTCAGTCATAGTCGTCTTTAAATTAGAGCTACAAGGAATAACTATAAACAAACAAAAATATGTTTATGAGCGAAAACTGCGTTACTCTTCTGTTAACACATGAACAATAACTATGTAGTATTATAATTATTAAGAAAAAATAATGGCAATTTAATTATGAACTCTTTGAAGTTAATAAATATAGAGCGAATTTTAGAAAAGGTTAATAAGGAACATTAAAATGGAAAGTTTTATGTCATGAATTTTCATTTTGAGAAAAATTCTATGCACGAGAAAACGTTTAATTCATAGACTGCTGCAATAATTCTTATAAATTAGTGTACAAAAGTTGTATTAAACTATTTTTGGAGCTTCATCGCGTTGTTACCGTTTTTGTTACCCAATCTAATTATTTTCTATCTGACGACTGTGCATCTTGACAATAGCCCTGCAGCTTGGTTTTCATTGCAAAAGGTTTCGTCGTACGGCTATAATGTTCAAAACACAAAACTCCTCCCTGCATGCATTACATAATCCGACGGTTTCTCAGAACCAATTTCAATCGTTCAATTACTCAGAAATCCAAAGGCAACTTTACCAGTATGTCTTAATTTGAAATAGCATGAATAACGTTTTATTCTTGACGTATACGAAGATGAGCTGATATGATGTAAAAACCTGTTTACATGTGATTTGTGCCGCTTGTCGAGATTGAGAGCCTTCTTAATTATGGACGTTCTTCGACATTGTTCTTTATATTCGTGGATTCTCATCTCTCAAAGTGTCACACTTTTTTTACAACGGCTGAAGTAGACTTGTTGTAGGTCTCTTTCTGGATGATCCAAGCATCAGAAATTCACGTAACAATCATAGTTGATATAAAGTTGTGGTGAAATGGAATGTATCACAACTAAATTTCGATATTGTTTGGTATGGTCAGTAGGTAGTGTGATGTCACCGAAGCTTGATCGCTTTTGGAAGGGTTGTGCAACAGCCCTTTCCGACGCAAATTTTCATACTCTCACGTCATAAAAATATGCTCAGATCGGGGATTAAAATGTCAAAAACAAGGATACCTCTTGTACTTAATAACACTGGAAAACAAAGGAATATATGTCCAACCCTAGAAGTGTGTGTATTCAAAATCATTTATATATTACATACTAAACGATGTATAGCAATAAGCTAAAGAATGCAACGACTAGGAAAACAACAATTTCAAAATGACTATTAACAATGAAACCAAGCAAAATATGAATTGTTTTGAAAAACAAAGTGTGTGCAAGCTTCATCACAAACCTCACGGTTTTCTGGTACGCACGAGCTTATTTTACACTCAAAATTATTTCTCTTCAAGTATCTTCTGTTCTTCGACACTTTCACATCCCTTGATTAAAGTTAACTTATTTTGTTCATTTCACTGGTAATATTTTCCTGTGTCTTATTTCTTGAAGATTTTCTTGCCGAAGTGCTTTACGTGAATATTTCGAAATATAATTAGTTAAAACGAAATACAATATAAATTAATTTAGTCTTAGGTGTGATAGACTTTATTATACTAGGGTCTGATTTTAAGATATATCTTTATTAAGTCATCAGATATCTGAAAATTTGAAGTTTATTATAATGACATTAAAAAAACAGATGTTTTGTTGATATTCTTTAGATGTAAAATCCTCTTTAACAATTAACAAATAAAATTTTCTAATGATAAAATCATTAGTAAGAAGATAAATATGAGCTTTAAATATAGTCGTAATCAAGATATTTATTTGTTTTTACATATTACAAATTGGACGATATATAAAAGTGTCCATGCCTTATGTCATGAATGTTGGATTTTTAATTAGGTGCACACAAAGGATTTCATCGTTTACATTTCTTCGAAAAACACCTACACATGTTATATGATATTACTCGTTAATAATTAAAAGCATTATTTGCAAAGATGCTACGGAAAAATTTCGTAATGTGGTATTTTTATATTACATAACGATACTTGAATAAAACATATAATTCTGTAATTTTTATTAAAGTAAATAGATATTCATAGGTTAATTATATTAATTGCTCTTGGGACTCGTATCTGTTTTTTGTAATTTTAACATAGTATCTTTACTTTTGCTGGAACAGTTGAGTGTTTATTGTGCCAGTCCTAAATCAGAGTAAAAATAATAATCAAGTCTGCTCAATGATGGCCGGGCCTGGCATGGCGGGTTCGAATCCCCATCCCACCAAACATGCCCGCCCTTTCAGCCGTGGGGGCGTGATAATGTGACGGTCAATCCCACTATTCGTTGGTAAACGAGTAGCCCAAGACTTGGCGGTGGGTGGTGATGACTAGCTACCTTCCCTCTAGTCTTACACTGCTAAATTAGGGACGGGTAGCGCAAATAGCCTTCGTGTAGCTTTGCGCGAAATTCAAAACAAACAAACTAATCAATAATGGCCGAAGTGATTATCAGTCAGCCGTTAAAATGTCATTTTGGGAAATACTGACAGCAAAAGATAATAGCATGTTTCGTATTTTACAATAACCTACGTTCAAAGCTACGTTTCCGTCTCTTTCAAGACGACTAGTCCGTATATTGTAGAAGCAAACTTCTCTCGAATATTACTGTTAAAATAACAATAATGATTAGATTCAATACGACTTTGAGTTGCTTAAAGAAAGCAACACAGGAGCTATACACACATAGCCGTCGATAATTTTGAATTGATACACTAGAGAAAAGGCAGCTAGTGAATAGCACAATTCTCGGAATCACAGCGCAGGCTCGTTAAACCCTAGGAAACAGTCATATCATGATGAAAGTAATGACATTTAATCACCGTAAAATGCATTACTAAAATGCATTAAAAACATTAAATTTTCTGTCATTAGCATTGAGCATAATACGAAAACAAGCTAGAAAAGTACCTGAATGAAATGAAAGCATCATAAATCAAATTTTTTTGGTTTTTATTTATTTATTTATATATATATGTGTGTGTGTGTGTGTATTAGTTTTTACCCATTTATCTAGTTTCTCACAGTTCTGTGTTACAGATCGACAAGTTTAAACTTTTAATACTTAATTCACAATATTTATGATTTGACTCTTTCATTTCAGTGTACAATGCATTTCGAAATGGCCCAGCATGGCCAGATTGTTAGGGTGCTTGACGGTGGGTTGTGATGCCTTCTCTCTAGTCTTTCACTGCTAAATTAGGTACGGCTAGCGCAGATAGCCCATTGTGTAGCTTGTGCTTAACTTCAAACAAACCATATAAAAAAATTAAAAATATATACATTTTATTTTAAAAGGTTACTTCAAGAAAAATTCGGGATATTTATATTTCAGTTAAATGAATCTATCGCAAAAATATTAATCTTGTAATGGGTGTATCTGAAACATTTTCTATTATTTTCATTCTGTCTGTATTTAATATACAATATAACTTAAATACATCAACTAGGAATTCAATCCTCTACCGTTATAAAACCTAATTCTCTAACTCCCTTTTGAAAATGACCATTATTTAAATTACGAATTTAAATGGGGTGCTTAAAATGTATCGAAAGGTGTGTGTGTGTGTGTGGAAAACTTCTTTAGTGAAACTTTATATGCCATTGTTCTCTAAGTAATTAAGTGCTAGAATTTGTTTTGGTTTCAACTTACACATATTTAAGAAAAAAATCCTCGGGAAATCATAAGTTGAAAACTTTAACTTTAATATATTACTTATTTTGAAAAGATTTTTTGTTTTTTGTTTGTAATCAACCACAAAGCTACACAATGGGCTATCTGTGCTCTGCCCACCACGGGTATCGAAACC
>NW_013665652.1:274655-283539 GCF_000517525.1 Limulus polyphemus | reverse complement strand
AAACCCGGATTCTAGCGTTGTAAGTCCGGAGACATACCGCTGTGCCACTGGGGGGCATCTTGAAAAGATAACACGAGTTTTAGAAAACACATATAACAGAAAATCTGAAAATATTTAAGCCATTTTACTCAAGTTATATATGAAATATTCTGGTTAAGGTATTTGTGTTTAGTAATATGCATATTCTATATATATCTGTAAAAACTGACATTATTCTTCAATTTTTTAAGCTGCAATCTTGATTGAACAACAGTTAGACATTGGATGATTTAATTCATCACAACAAAAAGTACTTAACATAAAATTTAAATATACATGTGCGTGTTTACGTGTGCCACAAATTTATTAACTTTATATACTTATCATGGTGACTCTTAAACACACACACACACATACCCCACATTTAAAATTATGCAAATGTTTATTTATGCATATATCATGTGTCTCATTATAATATTTAAATCATCCATTCACATTGTCCTCAGTTGACCTGTTTTTGTCAAAAGAAGCACAACTTGTATCATTAATTTAAGGACTTCCTAATTTATCAAGAATTACAGGTAATTGTTTCTTGTAAGCACTTTGTTTTACAACTTTGTTACTTTCAGTATATGATTTATATACTCTTGATTTATGTTTGATTTATTTTATCAAAACTTAAGGATTTTGTTCAAACAGCACCTTATCATTGCAAGAAAATGATTGAATAAACAAACGCAAATCACTCATATTTCCCCTGCTTTGAAACATTTATAGCAGACTACTTAAGATTATTTCTCTCTGAAGACTTTTCATCGTAAGTCCTTCGCAAAGTACACAAGTGCAGATTACACAACTATTGGATTACGAATAATAAAAGTGCCTTTTCTTTCTCTAGCTTAAAAGTTATAATTAGACTTTAACATTGTAAACCTGACTATAATCAGGATTTTTATGAGTGTTTTAAGTACTTATGTAAATAACTATCTGTAATTTATTATTCTAAAGCTTCATCTCAAACAATACTGAGTGAAATCTAATTCAAAAATTATTAGTCACTTTCCTGATTGCAAAATGAGATTTGTGTACATACGTTATTATTCTTTAACGATTATTTCTGGGAACTTTTCCTTCTAAACAGAAATGATTTGGTGCTTATAACGCCATAATTCATGGTTTGATCCACACCGTACACAATACAGATGTCCCCAGTGGCGCAGCAGTGAGACTGAGGGCTTATAACGCTAAAATCCGCATTTTGATGCCCATGGTGGGCACAACACAGATAGCCCATTATGTGGCTATGGGCTTAACAACAGTCAAATAAACTTAACATAAATAACACGTTGCAGTATTGCGCTAAAACATAGAAAAACAAACTAAACTAGAAACGGAAAATATAGTTTGGTAAATAGATTACGATACGTAAGCTATTAAAGTGTAAAAAGACTCACGAAAAACATTTCATAATAAACAAATCGATCGAAGAAAACCTGAACATTTTTGTGATAATTTTCAACTCATTTTGCATTGTTGCTTACATTAAACTAAGTTATTTGAACTGAGCATAATTCATGCCCCCAGTGGCACAGCGGACTTACAACGCTAGAAACCGGGTTTCGATACCCGTGGTGGGCAGAGCACAGATAGCCCACTGTGTAGCTTTCTGCTTAACTTCAAACAAACAAACTAAGCATAATTCATCGAGCTTTAGTTAAATAGTACCAAAATTATTGATCATTATAACTACTTATTTGCATCTTTATTTATTTCAATGCCCCCCAGTGGCACAGCAGAATGTCTGCAGACTTACAAAGCTAAAAACCGGGTTTCGATACATAGTCAATTGTGTAGCTTTGTGGTTAACTTTAAAAAAAAATTATTTCAATATTTGTGATTTAGCTTTGCATGCTATAAGTTTTATTGAGAATGGTTTTAGAAAACACTTGAAGGCACTACTTTTTACATATAGAACGCTTGGAAGACACATTACTTATTCTGTGAATCTTTTAGTGACCACAAACAGGGCAATTCAACGAGCAATGAATTGGGAATGTTGTGTTGTTTAAACCACAATCGCATTTCACTCTGAGTGATGGACCTGATATAGGATTAAAAGGTTAAATTGAGATCAGAAGGGCAAACAAAAGTTGTTTCCTTTGAAATTTATTACTTACCATTGCTATAAATTGACATGGCAACTTTCGTAAAACTTTGTCAGAAAATATTTAAAATGTTCTTCATTCAAACTATACATTATTACAATTGAATACCATTTGCTTTTTTTCAACTATGAAAATGTCTTTATTATCAGTACAATTGAAGGTTACATGGATACTGATGTCAAAAATTCAACTGACCTCTTTATTAGGAAATCCCACGCGCCATATCGTGTTGCTTTTCGCTGTGATATTAGCTGGTAGTTGGAATAACACAGACTCCATAAGATAATGGAAAATATATTGTTCAATTATAGGCCATTCGTCGACAAATATAATCGGTAACTGGTTCACAGACATCTGGAGAGTATTATGATAGCGAATGCAATATTAAAGTGCACACAAAGATGCTCAGCTATACTTGACTAGCCAAGAAAGATTGATACAATGGTCATATTTACTGAGTCAGTTTCGGACAATAGAAGAGTCATCGATTATTGTATTATAGTCTTGAAAAGGGTAGAAATGCAACATTGTATGGTGGACGATATTGACAACATACAATTAATTCTGGATGTTGTTTGCTTTTCTTAATGGATCAAAGTTACTAGTCCTTATCGCGAGAACCTTCGCCACACCATTATGTCACCTACATTAGCTTGCATGGTTGGAACAACCCAAGCATGCTTAATAGCCTCAAGTAGTGCTCAATTTCTATTGTTGTTCGCCCGTCTGTCCAAAAAGAGGGTGAATCATGACTCCTCAGACTATATCAAACGATTCCATCATTTATTGTTCCCAATTCGCCAAGCAAGCGGTTTTTGGACTGGTTGCCTTTGCCATATGACAGGTTTTGTAATGTTCTTCATGTGTTGTTATTTCAAGTAATCGAACTCAGATCACTACTGAAGAGATAGATCAATAGATGTCAAGTAATCACCAGACACATTACACGATCAATCTGTTTTAGGAGGCTCCTGTTAAAACGTTTAGTACATATGTGTCATACATTTATGAACAAAAATGATCTGCTTAAACTAAAGTTCACTGTTACGTGAGACATTATTTGTAAGTTCTCATGTGAGATAATTGTTTAACGATTCTTAATGAAAGGACTCGCGATCACAAACTACACATAAGAAACGTAATTATACGAACGTAGAGTGAAAGTAAAACACAAAGAAATAATGGATCAACCACACATTATCTACTATATCGAGTGGTCCTTAAAACAAACACTCATTACTGGTAAGAGAACATTATATTCTCAAGGACAATGTTGTCTAATAGTTAAAAGATAGACATTTGCTTTACATTAAAACATACACTGTGTAGTCACTTTGCCACAACATGAAAAACGTTATATCGTTGTATTGTTCAAAGACGATGTAAGAATTATTTGTTTGTTTAAAGTTAAGCACAAAGCTCTCCCTCCACGGGTATCGAAACCCGGTTTCTAGCGTTGTAAGTCGCAGGCATACTACCGCTGTGCCGCTGGAGGGCAATGTAAGAACTAGGCAATTACGTTCGGCTAGCGTTCTATTCTTTTTAATAAACGTTGTTAAGATTGTTTAAACAAATATTAATTAGTATAACACAGCCTTTATTTTTTTTTCTCTTCTTGACGCACAAAGAAAACAACACAGCACTATTAAAAGAAATGTGTTTTAAAAGTATTATTTGAATCATATAGAATAATAAATTATAAAAGCATGATCTAAGACTGGTGCAAGAAACACTGCAGTAAACATACACGATCACAAGTACCATCCTCAAACGTCCTATCTTAAATGTGTTCAGATGGGACACATTTACCTACGTACTTATGATGTTATTGTTCAAAGTTGACTTTGTTTATGGATTCATGATGGGGAAAATGAAGTATAATAATAAAGGTGAAGACGGTTGACAAAACACAAAACATTTTTATTTACAAGGTTCGAACGTTTCGGAATACACTTATTCTGTCTTCAGCGAAATCTGAAAATAGTGTTTCAAAAGATATTTAGTAACAAATGCTATAGTATCATTAATCACCAGTTCATTTAGATATTGGGTAAAATGGTAAACGAAGAAAAATGATTATGTATTACGAATGTACCATGAATTACAAGTTGCATTAGACAATTATAACTATAATAAAAAACTTCTACCCTCAAATTCAACTAGGACTGATATACAGACCTAACCTCCGCAATAAACACTTATTTCAATATAAAGATCAAATATCTAAACTTCTACGTTCATGGCTCATGTGTAGTGAGTGACTCTAAGGCCAAGTACATTGGCGAAACAAAACTTGAAAACAAGAGTCTGAACATTTAGGAGTAGCAAATAGAACCGACCGTGCATTTGTTCACACCTTAAAAACACAGGTCACAATATTTCATATATCGATTTCTCTCTCATTGCTGCAAGACCTTCAAACTTTGAATTCTAGAATAATGTTTACTCATAGCTACACGCCGCTCTAGTTTTACTGACTTGCAAACCTCTAAATGATTCTAAATTTACACACTCAACTGTTTGTTAATAATAATAATTATAATTGTCTCATGCATCTTGTAATTTATGGTACATTCGTAATATCTAAGTAAACTAGTGATTAATTATGATATAGCATTTGTTAACAAATATATTTGTAACACTATTTTCAGATTTCGCTAAAGATGGAATAAGTGTATTCCGAAACGTTCAAACCATGCAAATAAAAATGTTTTGTGTTTTGTCAATTTAATCTTAAATATTTTAATTTGTTTATTTTTTCTAATTATTAAATGAATTTCTGAAGGTTTTTTATTATATATTTTTTAAGGATATTAAGTTTAACATAGATCATGGAAGGAAATGATAAAACTATTTCTTATTTTTTTTACTGCTGAATAAAAACACTATATGGAGCATTCTGAAATCAAATGAAAGGACATACTTTGAACTTTGTCGATGATCCGAGGAAAAAAAAAAATGAACTGAAAACTTTTAGACTTAAATATTATATATATATATATTATATTCAAGTTATTGGAATCTTTTGCTTGAAGCAAAACATATATCATTTTTGTGTAAAGCAGAAGAAAATGTAAAACAAATCACACATAATTCTCTTTTTTTTCGGATAATTATTGAAAATATGATAGGTTCCTAATCGTTGGTATTTATAAAATCATGTTTGCTTTTTGTTTCTCAAAATAATAGGTTATTGGGATTGAAAGACACACATGTACTTCTGCATCTTGTATAATTATGAGTAATAACTGCTGTTTATACACCACCAAATTTAGTCAAAATCAAAAATAACCAAAACAACACTGCATCAGCTTTATTCAGAAAAACAACAGCAAAGCAAAATACATGTATTATATTCAAGTTAGCTTCTAGCAGCTTCAATAAAGTGCAAGGCAAAACACTCATTGTTATTAAGTTAGCTATTATTAGTTTTAGACGAAAACAAGAACAAGATAATATATACTGTTGATAATCAGTTTAGCATTTGGCATAAATAAATCACCGAAAAAAATTGTAGTATTATTATTATTACAAGTTTTAACGAATCCATTGTTAACATTATCCAAAAATATGAGTAAAACAAACACACAGATTATGATGAAGTTAGTCGTTATCAAGTTTATAAAAAAAAAACAAGAGAAAAGCAAAACACAGACAGCTGATGAACAAATTAACTTTTTCCCGATTTATCTTAAAGCAAGAGAAAGCCAAAAATGCACTGATGATGGCCAAATAGTTAACTTAAATCATTAAAATACGGTTATCAGTTCTTCTTGTAAAACTAGCTTAATGGATGTAATACTAAGCTGTGTCCTGCAGCACCGAAATGGAATACCCTTTCTTGCATAAATAAATCGCATGTGATTAAATTTCATGAGAGTACAATTAAGAAACCTGTTTTCATTTGATACGGTATACACGATTTTTTTATCATGTAGCCCCCTAAGTGGTACAGCGGTATGTCTGCGGACTTACAACGCTAGAAACCGGGTTTCGATACCCGTGGTGGGCAGAGCACAGATAGCATTGTGTAGCTTTGTGCTTAACATCAAACAAACCTTATAATGTAACTAAAAATCCAACTTTTCAATCACTTAAATTTACAACAAAATAAAACTTAACCAAATCAATATTATTTTGAGTCTTATACAGTTTCTTTCAATATCAAATTATTATTTTGGAAAGGAAGAGATTTTAATAAATACAGGTATACACATATGTGTGTTTGTACTTTATTTATGCACGAAAAATATATCATATTGCTATATATTATATACTTCTCTTACAGTTTTAATACTTCATGGCAGGAATTATACTATAATTTCATTTCGGTTACCAGGACTCGAATCGATTTATTTTCCAGTTACCTCTAAGCACCCTTAGAAACAACTTTATAACTTATAGAAAGAACAGATTTGTTTCAAGTTTTACAATAGTTTGAGTCAAAATACCGAATATTCATTATTTGATTTTAAAAACACCTAATAATACATGTTTGTCGTTTTAAAATCTGATGCTTCTGTTAACTCAAATTTGAAAACAATATTTGGTATGATGTTTGTATCAAGGCAAATTTGAAAACACTAAAATAACATTTCATATATGCTTTATACATATTTTAATACGTTGAATATTTAGTTAGTTTTTCTGGCTTAGTGTCAATAAAAGAATTAGATCATAACTGAAATGCATTTAGTAATACTGTTTGCAATATTGACTTACAGACACAAAGTTACATCAGAAATGAATAAAAGGTCAATGCGTTGACTAAAATCTTTGACTTTGTATTTATGGCTACAGTACTTTTATAATACCAGATGGACTTATCTTTCGGTTTATATCGCTTATAAAAGCTTAGTATCTTAGATAAAAGATATCAATGAGTCGAGGAATTTCCTAATAATATTTCGTTACTTTTCTTTAGTCAGAGACCATATATGTATTGACTTTGCTTTCATTTCTTAAGAAACAACGGTCATTCAATGTAATTTACTGTACAAAAATACTAATAATATCTTTTTTACAGATATTATATTTGAATTAAAAGTATTGAAACACTTAATATATATATATATATTTAGTAACGAATTTTGTTATTTTATATTTATTTTAATATCAACGTTTGTTTGGATTAAATCTATATTTAGAAACATACATGGCTTATGCTGTCAAATATGTATTGCGAAACTCCCGCCTATGTGTATACGTAAACGCTTGTTTCAGTGCCAGTATTGTTGCGTAAAACTGAAATTTCTAGAAAACCTCCATACGCCTATAAATATAACCAACAACGCGTCAAAACGAGAGTATCTATTATTAGTTTGCTATAGTCAGTGTATTATAAACTTTGGAAGCTATAACTGTGATATTTATAACGATTATGTATCGGGAACTTCAGATATTCGACCAGTAGCATTTGAAAAGTTCGAACATTACAAATCATTCAACTTCTGTGGTTCTCATCAGACATAAGTATTTTTTTACGAAAACATTATATAAATTCATGGTGGAAAACTCGGTGCGTGTGTCTAGTGAATAACGAAGGACAAAGACTCAGCGTGTGTGGCTGGTGAATAACGAAAGATAAAGTTAGCTAGCTTCTCGTTAGGGGAATTAGGCCTACGTCAACTCGTAATCAACTCGCTCATCGTGAACCCTCGGTAAGATATTGAAGAAGGTCCAGATTAAAAGGAAGACTTTATATTGCTTGTGAGTTTGTGAAACTTTTGTTTATAAATCATTGTTTGTAATAACTATTTGTAATAACTGTTATTGTAAATTGTATTGTTGTGTGTGTATTAAAACATATTTGTATAAAAATGAAAACTGTGTGTATCTATCATGTTGGCAAATATCATAAACTGACTATATATCGGCATGTATTTAAATAATAAATCTAAAGTACAATTTAACTACTAAATTTAAATTATCAGTTAACTCAATTTCAGACCGTTTGAAATTCTAATATGTAACAATATATATATATGTTAATGAAACTATTATCTCTTGGAAACAATATATATTACATATATGCTCATATATATAATAGAAATATATATTTTTATTAATCTTCGTCACATGTGTCAGATTTTAAATCTTGACGAACATGTTGACTTAAGACAGTACATTGTTTTCTACTTCTTCAAACGAGATTGACTTTTCTTTTAGTGGAGAGAAACGTGTCACGTATATCGGGTTGAAAAGCATGGAGTCCCTTCCCTTTTTAATTACTTACGCACGTCATTAACGAAATACAGTGACAGCATAGTCGGATGTGTGTATGTAATAATTCAAAATCTTATTCAACTTAAAGTATATTATAGTAAACTCAAGTTAATGCGCACGACTAAAGTCACTTCATGAAATGGCAACGAGCTGTATCATAATATATAAACACAGGCTAGACTTAAGATTCGTCATATATTAAAATCCTTTATTTTGCACAGTATGTACTATAATGTTTGTTGAAATTAAAATATTGGATAAGATCATTGCATGAATATATTGCAATGAGCTAGCTTTCTTTGTTTAATGGCCCGGAATGGCCAGGTGGTTAAGGCACTCGACTCGCAATCTAAGGGTCGCGGGTTCGAATCCCCGTCACACCAAACATGCTCGCCCTTTCAGCCGTGGGGGCGGTATAATGTAACGGTCAATCCCACTATTCGTTGGTAAAAGAGTAGCCCAAGAGATGGCGGTGGGTGGTGATGACTAGCTGCCTTCCCTCTAGTCTTACACTG
>NW_013665652.1:273732-274547 GCF_000517525.1 Limulus polyphemus | reverse complement strand
AGAAAATTGCAAAGTGATATAAATTATTAGATAAATATTACTAACTAGATTTAAAAACTTAAAGTCTAACTACGATATAGGAATGGCGTTGGAACAAGCATTGTAATTTAGACGTAGTAGAGTTATTACAAAATAGCGATGGTTGATAAAAGTTGCTGCTTCTAGGACATCATAGGTAGTGAAAGCTAATCATTTTAAATACTATATGATGTACTGAATAACAATGCTTGTTCCTACACCATTTCAATATTGTAGTTAGTCTTGAAGTTTGTTTTTAATCTAGTTTGTAATATTTATCTAATAATTGATATCACTTTGTAATTTCTTATGTAAAAGTATATTATATTAACTAAGGGCATTACCCTTTATTGCATTATTAACGATTTCTCGTGCTAAAATACCTCTATTAATTAACTCTAACGGTAAAGCATTAAACAGACTGTGAGAAATTATAATAATTATTTGTAGACATACGTATGAAAGCGCTTATGTAAGTGGCCTGATCATGCTGGATGAAATTTTAGGTATTAATGTTAGGAAGAGATGTCTTTTCATGTTTTCACGCTATTTTTACAATATGTTAAGCAGTTGCAGAACTCAATGTTTTTATCTTAGATAACAAGTGAAACAAAATACACGTCTCCCAGGAAGTTGGTTTATTGACTTAAATAACAAGTGAAACAAAATTCACGTCTCCCAGAAAGTTGGTTTATTGACTTAAATAACCCAAAGTGAAACAAAATACACGTCTCCCAGAAAGTTGGTTTATTGACTTAAATAACCCAAAGTGAAACAAAATACACGTCTCCCAGAAA
>NW_013665652.1:265358-273683 GCF_000517525.1 Limulus polyphemus | reverse complement strand
ATTGACTTAAATAACCCAAAGTGAAACAAAATACACGTCTCCCAGAAAGTTGGTTTATTGACTTAGATAACCCAAAGTGAAACAAAGTACACGTATCCCAGAAAGTTGGTTTATTGACTTGAATAACCCAAAGTGAAACAAGATACACGTCTCCCGGAAAGTTGGTTTATTGACTTAAATAACCCAAAGTGAAAAAAATACACGTATCCCAGAAAGTTGGTTTATTGACTTAGATAATCCAAAGTGAAACAAAATACACGTATCCCAGAAAGTTGGTTTATTGATCTGCAAAATAAAATTGTGTGCCTCGTTGTCATCAATGTGACTTACTTATAAATTAACTGGCACACTATAACCACAAATTTCATCAGGTTTGTTCTAATTATTTCTAGGAAGAATTAAAACAGACTACTGCCCACTCTAAGAAAATAATGTTAAAATAGTGCGCGTTGTGGAAACCTTAGAAATTCAGAAATGTATTTCCAAAATCTCTAAGAGCAGTTTTAAGGTTTTCTCGTGTAATAAATTCCATTTATCTAACGTTTTGACACGTTTTTAACTTCACTCCAAATAATTCTTATTGCTCCTGGCTTTCTCTTTTACTCTTTAGTGAATCTGTTCTGTTAGGACATAAAATATGAATGTTTGTACGAAGATCTTTAGTTTTCAAAGAGTATCGTGGTGCTTGACACTAAATTAGTGCTGCCATCAACCATGACATGTTAGTAATGGTCTTCTTAACTAGTGTAGAATATTCACGTCTGATTAAATCTCCAGTCTATTTCCAGCTGGTTAGGTCTCATTTTCCCCAAATCTTCAAGAATACCTTGAGGAACAAGTCATTCTTCTTTAGTGGAAAGACGGGTTCTGTGTAATTAACGTAAACGCCTTTAGATCAGCAATCACTAAGGCGTTCTACAGGAACTGGATATATGATTAAGCTACAAGACGGTAAGACGGCATCAGCCGTTAGCTGACTATTCTTAGTTGATTTAAGTAGAACTTCGAATATACAATAGGATAAAATATAATACTACCAGTCTTTGTTTGTACATGTTCATGCACAAAACTGCATTATGCTCACCATGTGAATTGAGCCCAGGGAATTTTAGCATAATAAGCCCTCAAGCTTATCTCTGAGCCACCTGGGGGCGACTATCAGAATAAGAAAACTAGGAAAGAAATAATGAAACATTATTCTAAAATATCACGTTCATCTAGTTGAATTGAAAGTGACTATAATAGTAATATATGTATATTATAAATCTCAGATTGATAATAATTAAAATCACACCATTCTTCACTGGATTAAAATGAATTTCTAGTAAAAATAGTGTATATAATTTCATTTCAATTATACCTTGTTGTTGTTTGCTGCTGTTGTCGAGGCCTTTTTCTCAATAAATATTACGATCTAGAAAGTCTAAGCTGGCGAAACATAATAAAATATTTAGTTTTAATATGCCCTACAACTTATGGCGTTATAGTATAAGATCAAGTTTGTTTGTTTCTTTGCTGTAAATCACAAAGCTAAAAAATGGGCTATATGAGCTCTGCCCATTGCGTTATAAGCCTACTAGCTTACCGTCGAACCACCGAATGCTATTTGAAGACTTAAGCGTGAACAATAATTCATTATCAAGATAAAATAATTACTCTTCCCATCCCTATAGTAGTGCTAACATCGTACGCAAATCCGTATTGCTATACAATCAAAATGCAACTTTAAAATTAACATATAAAGTATAAGATAAGCACAATACTTGTTTCTACAAATGTGCTTAGTTTTACAATGTTATTAGCAAATTTTGGGCATAATTGCGGTAAGTTTATGAACTTACAATGCTAAAATCCGAGGATCGATTCCCCGCGGCGAATAAAGCAGATAGCCTAATGTGGTTTTGCTCTAAAACTAACAAACAAGCAAATGAACATAATTAATAGCACTAGAGAAGTGTTTTCGTGGCGACATTATAAGGCAGACGATCGAAATTTGTGTAAGTTGATTATATGATTCTCTGGAGACACAACATTATATGTGTTGTACGTGCGAGGCGCTGTAGTTCCATATATATGTATTTAATGCCTATGCATTCTAATAAAACAGTTTCTTTCTGAAAATTTCTAGTAATCGCAACGTTTGCTGGCTGAAAGATTGACTGTAAAAATCGTTAAGTTTGACATAATATCATTTTTCCTCAACACCGACTACTGGCAAAGGAAGCAATGAATGTAAAGAATTTTTATAACTTTTCGAATTCTTTTGAAAATTTCTCCAGACTTGATGCTCACTACTGGCATTTGAGCATCAAATTAACGTGTATTTTTTCAGTTGTCCAGTTAATGACATATACTTATGTCCATGACTTCTACCATTACTCCTGTGAAAGAACAATGGTTATTATTGTGAACCAGGACATCACTATGTACTTTCGCTATAGGAGATGTAAAATCATATGACGCGTTTTTTTTTCTATTGTTATTGCTTGCAGAATAAGCCCAAAAGGTTTATAACTTCACACTAGACAAAGATTCTTTCAGAAAAAAGATTCCGCTTATTTTCACTTATCACACGTTTAGGCTACTGATTTTCTAGCTGATCCTCTGAGGGCTCTTCCGCTGAATAAAAGTACTTTGTGACAAAAATACACTGTTATCAGAATGCCTTGTCCCACAAAGGCCAGTTCGACGGTATTGAACAAAAGCCTGTTTGATAGATCCCCATCTGGTGACAAACTTCACATGACAGCCAAGTTCAGTGTCTGTTTAGGCTTTATTCCAAAAAGACAACGGATTTTTCTAGATATTGGTATTGTCAGCCCTATGGTATGACTTTCATATACAGAAGTACTATTAGTTAAGATTGACTCGCTGTATCTTATTTTAGTTTAATTAACGTACTTGAAAACAAATAATGCTAATATTAACCTACTAACAACCCAAATTCGTACACCGAATTGGATTGAACGCTAAATTTCTTACAGGTAACTCACCGGGGGACTGATGGTCTCTGATTTTAAATCAGAGCAGATAGTATGTATAAAAATATAAATATAAGGAGAATAATAAGGCCACAAGTCTTCTTTCTGTAACTTATTCCTTGGATAACTATGTTCAAGTAAGTAAAGAACAAAAGTTTACAAAGAAGTTGAAGAGTCGATTGGTTTAAAATCGAATATTCATTAATTGCAAATTATTAATGAAATTAAGGAACATTCAAATTGTTTTAAGTTGGTTGGTTGTTGTTGAGCACAATGCTACACAGTGAATATCGAAACTCGATTTTTAGTGCCGTAAGCCTGCTGTCTTACTGCTGGAGGGCCATAATGATTTAATAATTTTTATTCATTAAAAGACTGTGCTTAAATAATCAAAATACGTTTCACCATAAGTAATTGATAAGATCTCATCGACACGTGATATTTTTTTCTGGCAACTAAAACTGACATAGAGCGTTTTTAGCAAACATATACTGTACAAAATAATCAAAGGATCAACAAGTTATTATATATTTCGCATAGCTAAACTATAGATCTTACACTATTAATAAAATTAAATTTAATATCATGCATGGCGTGACGTAGTGATTAGCGTGACCAAATTATGAATCCAAAGATTCAGTTTCGCGCCCTGGTTTCATAAAAACGCGTTCCGCGCTTTGGGGCCTTCGTTGCATTATAAGAGTGAAATTCAAATCTCACGATTCGATCAGACAAGAATATTCCAAAATTTGGCAGTGGTAACTGTTGATTAGATACCTTTCTTTTTTCTATTGCCTCAAAAATAGGGACGGTCATGCACAAGAAGATTTTGCGCGAAAATACTATTTGTAAAAGAGTCACAACTACTTGAGTATGCAGTTGGTGTGGTGCTCTTTATCTGATGTTTGTGCTTTATGTTATTCCCTAAAAAAATAGATGATGAGATAAAATAAGAATATATTATTTATCTGTACGATACTAAAACTAACTTTACGTTGTAATTTCGTTAGTCAGTTCATAACATAATTCATATTTCATTCTTAAGTGACCATTCTTAACTCAAACAAACAAATAGAATTTAAACTGCCTCTTTTAAAATTTAAATATGAAATAAAATAGACTGGGAATCTCACTAATTATCTATAAAATTGCTGTGTTTGACAAATGATATATTCTTTTTTTGATTCTTTAATTTCAAAGAACTTGTAAAAATAATGTTTAAACAGAATTAATTTTGTGGTAAGCAAAAAAATAATGTATAAAATATTTACAAATAAGAGCATTGGAAGATTATGGTACTGTAATTTATACCCTTAAAAGTTAGCTTATAATCACTGTAGGCGAATATGTGGATAATATTAAATAAAACTGATTTGGAATATAATGTGATCTATGATTTTGTCAATTCCAAAAGTAACTTAATAATGCATACAACAGAAACACCTTAATACATGACAGTTCAATATATTAACCATATACACTTCTGATTATCGACTCTGTTATATTTTACTACAACTTTCTTACAGCTTTATTAAAAAGTACACTCTTGGGTTTGTTGAGAATACCAACAATTTATATGGTAAAAAAATTCTTTATAGAGATTTGTTATACAAGAAGATGCCATTACAGTTATGTAAGATCTAAAATATATAAATAGTTAACATACCGATATGACACAAAAAATGTGGGTAAATAATCCGCCATTATTAACAGCCATCATTTTGAATGTAAATGGATCTAATTTGCATTCTCAATTTGTTTACAATATATATTATTCTGACATGAACAGTTTTTATGACGTTGATATTAATAATTAAAAAATTTGTTGGAGCTCAAAAGTTACGTTTGAGTGTTTTAGTATGCCAGCTATTCATTTTGAAAGTTCTATCCATTCTTATCATTTAAATAGAATTGGATTCAAAAGAATATGAGTATGTCCATAATATGCAATTTGTAAATAAGCTTTATTGTCTTTATAATATATTTAGATACACTTCATCTCACATGATAGAACGGTCTTTAGTTACTTTTTCTTAAGTATTTCTATGTGGTGATCTGTGATAACATGATTTTTGTGAAAAAATAACATATCCATATTTGCTAATTTCGGTATAACAATGGAACGAAAAGTATATTGCAATAACGACAATAACTTCGACTGCATGTGTGCTCTGATGTTGTTGGAAAAAGTTTGTTTTATAAGACGTTCATTGTTAATAGCTATATTTTGTACTAAAACTAATTTAAGGTTCAGCGGCATAATACGATGATACCAGAACATATAAACACTAATATTATTCCTTTAGTTTCACAGCATATTGAGATTAAACAATAAAATATTGCAAATTATGTTATGACCAATATAAATGAATTATTTCACCAAAATAAAGGGCCAAATCAAAACTTTTATATCAACTGAAACACGCCGGCGTGAATTATTATTTTTTATTTACATAGCTTAAAATCAACCAGTTTTGACGTGAAATATATGGCTTATTCAGACTTCGAGAATCTAGTCACGCCTATAGCCAGAAAGTCAAAACTAGATTTCCTTTGCTGAAATTCATTATCGTTGCATTATTCATTATTACTCTAAGAGTGATAAAAACCAATAGTTTTTATGTTAAAACTTCTCTTTGGTTTATGAATGCCAACATACAACTTTTTTCCCACCAAATTAGTTTAACACTTAACCACCATTGAAATCTTATGCAAATATTCAACCATGTGTATAATGCATAAGGGATTTTTGTTTCTTGCTACTGATACGCATAGTTTTTAACTTTTTCCATACTAGATCAGTTTCTAAAGATTTTTCTTTATGAGTAATATGAAGTAATTCTTTTTCAAGTTAATCAAGAACCTTCCATTAGAAAAGGTCCAGCTAAGACAAAATATGTATTAAGTTATCTCTTGTTCATATACTTGCATTTAAGCATCATAATAAATAATCTCAGAAATTAATCAGGAAGATTATACAATAAATTTGTTTTAGTAAAATATATTAGCATGCTTTTTTTCGCTAGGAAACAACCTGTCAAATACACTTGTAGTTCCTTAAAAGAAATCGCCCCCCAGTGGCTCAGCGACGCTAAACATCGAGTATCGATACCCGCAGTAGGCAGAGTACAGAAAGCCTATTGTGTAGCTTTGTACTCAGAAAATAAGTATTTGAGTTCCCATCTTCCTCGGGATGCTGTAAACCGTTAATACAAAAAATGACGTTAATAATTTGTTTCTTTGACATTAAGAAGAAAACTACACAATATATTATCTGTATCTATACCCGATTTTTAGCATTATAAACCCTTCGAACTTTCCGATGAGCCACCGGAAGGTTAATAATTGGTTATCTATCAGGTATTATGGCATTAATAGTCCCACAGGAGCACAATTTCAAGGATTTCTTTCTCTCTCCGTTGATCTTTGTTCATTTCTATAACATATAGTAAATTGTATTTAAAAAACAATAAAGCAGTTCGTATAAGATACTGTCTTTTTCTTGTGAAAATGTAAGTAAAATTCAATATTTTTAGTTGTGATAGTACTATACACATATGTATATATATATATATATAGTGAAAAAAACTAAAGAGTAAACATGTGTAATGTGAATTATGTAAATAAAAAACTCAAATTAAAACACTAGTTAATTAAACCAACTTGTACTTTAATGATTAGTATATTTTCCAATAAACTTATGCAAGTTGGTAATCTAATAATGGGTTCGAACTTCAAACAAATTATGAAAAATTAATATTTGAAATACAACCTGGCAATACAATTCTAGTTTGTTGCACATTAATCTTAGAACATAGAAAATAAGTATAACCTTTGCCACAGTTTTTTTTTCTAAGTACTAAAGTTAAAATAAATCAGACTATAATTTTTATTACCAAGATTTAGCGGTACTTCCTTGAGTGCTAAAAAAAGCTGTTGGTTGGGAAAGTGTCGAAAGTTCACAATGATCCCTTTTTGTTTCTCTATCAAGTGCAAATAATTATTAACGTTTATACGTTGTTAGAGTTGAAGCCTTTGTCATTCTGAAAGCGACTGATCTTAAGTTTTACTTATGAAAAGAAAAGAAAGATTAGATTGGTTGTTTAAATAGTAACACCATATAACTATAGATAAGAACATTTTTTATAATTTAATTAATAACTCAAAATTGGCCCCCCAGTGGCACAGCGGTATGTCTGCAGACTTAAAACGCTAGAATCCGGGTTTCGATACCTGTGGTGGGCAGAGCACAGATAACCCTTGTGTAGCTTTGTGCATAATTAAAAACAAACAAACTCACAATTGAAAATGTTAAGAATATATTAAATGGAATACAATGTTTTGCTCAACGACAAAACTAAATGCTGGTTCATTTTTTAAAGATGCCTTCAATTTCAAATATACACTAGAACAACTAAATTCTTTACCGAAGTCTCCGCCAATGAAGCTTGCAATATTGTACTCGACCTCTACATTAATGACACAACAAGTTAATGCCCAGCTCTAGCACACTTTTTGCCTCTCTCTTAGAATTTACAACGACTAAAACGAACTTCATTTTCAACAACGGACATTTCCTTTAAATAGATGGTTTAAGTATGGGCAATCCTGTTTCGCCCTTCTTGCCAATATATTTATGACCCAGATCGAAACACGAACCATACATTCTGCGTTTCATCCCCCACTATACTGGTACAGATATGTCGATGACACTTTTGATGGTTTCACTTCTACAGAACACACACACTAACTTTCTTTGAACACATAAATTCCATTCATCCCAACATCAAATTTACCATAAAACACGAAAACAATAAACAGTTATCTTTTCTCAACCTCAAAATTATTAGATCGGACACACAGTTTAAAACCAAAATTCACCACAAGAACACACACACTGGCCTCTACATCCCCTGTAATTCCGCTCATGACACCACACAAAATACACTTAAAAACCTCATAAACACAGCTACAAGATTCTGTTCAACGGACTACATAAATGAAGAAATTAACCACATAAAGCATTCCTTCATTCACACCAATAAATTTCCACCAGCAACAAACTCAACTCACGAACAAAATTGATACTAACAAACCCAACAATAGAACATTACACTGCAGTTTACCTTTTGTTCCTGAAACCAGCTCAAGAATTATCCACACTTAGACAAAACTAGCTATTAAACACAATATTCCTGTCAACGTCAAATACTCACAAAAATCCGGTCCTAAATTAAAATCGTTACCAAACAAAAATTATTTAGATCACCAATACCAACGTCATTTACAAAATAACATGCAATAACTGCCCAGAATTCTACATTGGAGAAACAGGAAGAAAATT
>NW_013665652.1:262746-265235 GCF_000517525.1 Limulus polyphemus | reverse complement strand
CAAAACAACCCTACTCTAAACCAACACCCTAGGGTGCCAAGATACCTCTTCTAAGTTTTGCAACAGTATCCGGTCATAGAATACTGTATATATATATATATCTGTGTCAGTGTAAACTACTTCTACCTGATGATGACAAAACCTTGTCGAAACGTTGTAAATTTCTGTTATGTTAAACTTATATTAAAGTTTTACTTCATTACCCATTCAAGCAGTCTCCAACCATTAAATGTATACGCTGTTGGGACAATAAATACAAGTGATAAAATATTTACAACACTGGCTTAATATTGATGATATGCTGTTGTATTTTCTCTTTGATTCAAATTGCTTAGCATTGAATTATATGTAATCATAAGTTTCGATATCTTGTACAAAACTACTCTGTTGCCTTAATATTGCCTCAGTAGCTATAAAGCACGCTCGTAGTCTGAAGAAATATACGAAGTACTGTACATGGCTTGACTATAATAATTTTGTTTCTTAAAAGCTGAATATTTATCTTCTTTACAAACTTGAAACATTTCTTCTATGTGGTTGTGTTTTACCAAAACTTTAAATGCGAATCTCAAAATTCAAGTTCTCTTGATAATATTGCAAGAGTAGCAGATTTTAAATCTATCTTTATGACAGAAAGTGTAACATCAAACTATACCAAAATGGTAATATACCATTAATTTTCTTTTTTATTATTTTTATCTACACGTTATTTACTGAATTATGAACACAGAATAGAAGATACTTTTTGTCTATGAGAACCAATGAAATTTCTAGTTTTCATACAAAATATAACTCAAAACATGATTTTTAACTTAAAAGCTTAGCTAATGTGCACATCAGTTCGTATGTACACTTATAGTAGTAAAAATTTATAGCCAATTACGAAGTGGAAATTCTAATGTGTGGATTTTAATGTCTTTTATTAATAGAAGAACTCGTTTATCGTTTGACAACTTTATCAGTGTCCTGTCTTTGTAATTTAAAATTCCATTGAAATATTTCAAGTCGAGCTATATAGTGCTAGCTATATAGTTATATTCATTTATAGTTATTTTACTAGATTTCTTTTTGTTATATATATATATATCTGTGTGATGGACGTGTGAAAATTAATCAAATCATTATTGAGACGAAGCAGAAAGGTGCAGTGAACTTTGATCGCTGTTTTAATATTAAAAGGAACACGCTTAAACACTTATGGTTAACGCATTATAAAGCTTGCGTCATACTAAAACATATACAGGTAATGCAGTATAGGATATTTTACGTTTCCTTTTCTCCAAAGCCCATAGTGGCTGCTTTACTATAAATGCTTACAATGATGGCCTTAATTGGAACAACGTATCATTATGTATGTATTGCGTGCAATAACATACTGCCATCTTGCATGTAATAGGTTAAATACTTTAAATTCCCTTGTCTGCCTATAAACACACGCATATTGCATTACAGGAGTAGTGGTGAAAGTCTGCCCGCTAACCTTTAAAATTTCTCGTGTATATAATTTCGTTGTGACAACAATTGAATTTGGTAAATTTTTAACACCTTTGTTAACTTTTATATCTGATATACATCAAAATCGTATACTACTAAAGACTAGAGTAGGACTCTTGCTTGGTCCTTTGTTCAAAAGATGAATTACTGTAAACTTTATAAAGGTTTTAGCAATTTCTACTCTATTATCAACGCTAAAATGTTTTACTATTACTGCTAAAAAATAATGCAGTGTACATATAATGTTTTCTTTTAACTCTTACATTTATTCTGGTATCTAACCTTTAAACATTGAACATCGTGGGTTATCGTTATTAATTATATCTTGGTTAACAGCATTGAAGTTTGATTTTTTCTATCTACAAAAGCTGATACATTTTTACATAATAGGCATTTCTTTATTCGTTTTAGAACTGTTTTACTACTAAATAATACATTTGAATATAAACTTTAGGTTATATGCATGTGGTACTGGTCTAACTAGTGGTTATTTACATCATAAGTGTGTTTTAATAAACAAATAACACGAAAAGTAAAAACTTTGATTATATAACTTTTTGGTTTATTTGAAGCCATAGTTACCGTATTTTTCGGAATATAAGACGCACCCTTACTTGTAAGACAAAGTCTGGGAGAAAAAACTACAGTCGCATTTGAAAGATTTTTATTGAACAAAAATTCAATTTGATACTTTAGAAATTACTATATATTGTTCTAAACACAAAATAACTCAAAACATCAAAATAAGAAAATACCGTAAACCAATAAAAAGGTTTACTGTTAGTTAGTTTGGTTCAAAACCTACAAAATCTTCATTGCTTTCACAGTAATTTATTTTTTTATTATTTAGGGAGCATTATAAATAGTTATGTTTTAAAAAGAAAAACTACTATTGTTATAAATAACACATTCAACTGAACTAAACCATACATGCCTATTTAAATATATTTACACATGGCTTGTGTATATTGTATATATACATATATATATTATTC
>NW_013665652.1:255464-262556 GCF_000517525.1 Limulus polyphemus | reverse complement strand
GGACGCAAGCAGATTTTGACATCAAATTTTGGGGTAAAAAAGTGCGTCTTATACACCAAAAAATACGGTAATAACTAATAGGAAGTTATAGGTCCACTTAAGAAACTCTCGAAAACTCACGCAGCTAGTACGTTACTTTAATTGAATCAATCTGTGTTTTCTAAAAGAAAACCTACTTGTAACAATATGCTAGATTATTGTCACTTTACTTTGATAGACACCAAATATAATGTACTGGAGATTTAGTAGAAATATTACAGATTTAAAAATAGACACCTTGAAAGATAAATACATACACATGGATACATAACTCCTTGCACTTACTTTGACTCATTAAGATCTTATTTTTAAATCAAGAGCGACTAATAAAAAATGCATTTGTACGTGGCAGCTGTTAAGATTTACCCAAAACTCACTTTAATTGATGTTAAAAACTATATCGTGTTAAACTTTGAAATGCAATTGGTTTCTAAAATATTATTTCTAGTAAATTTAATGGGTAATGTACTTTTTTGTGATATTATGGAAACGTTTATCGTTACGCTCTTATTTTACGAGAAACTTATTTTAATGTAAATAAATATGATATTCAAGACTTATCCTTATTTAACGTGCATATGAATAGAACAAACCTATAAAAATTAGATAAAACATATCTTAATGGTATAAACCACTTTTTATTCAACTATGTTTTGTGCAATAAATACATATTCATTCATATTATTGTATAAAAGTTTTATAGAAGAATATAAATCACTTCGTGTGTAAATCTTACGAAAATAAAATAGAGATAAAAGAATTCAAGCCGGCTGTGCAATATTTTTATAGATAATTTATTGTTTGGAGGCGAAAAGCTTTTACGTAGCTCTACAAGTAACTTAATAATTTTTCTTCGTGTAAATAATGGTATTGACATTTGAATCAATCTCGTTTCCTGCGTTTAATATCAACGTGATAAACAACTGACTTGAACCAAAATACGTGCTAAACCTCGTGTGCAACGTTTTATTTCGTTGAAAGTTAGCAAGCAACTCGTATTCGGTAAAGCAATCATTTATATGTGATATATGATTCAATGAAATATTTTTTTTTAAACATGAGTATACTTTACTTGTCTTCTTCTGTTAAGAATACATTATGGTTGAGTTTTACAATTGAGTTGTTTGAGATTATAAGTGTTTATAATAAATGTTTTGAGCTTAATTTCGTAGGTATTTAAATATGCTCCAAGGAATCATTAACTAGAACAAATCACTTTGTTATGGGCAAGTTGTCATTCAAAGCCTCGAGATTTTGCGATTGAGAAATATAAAACTTAGATAAAGTGTCAGGGACAAAATCATCCAACTAATATTTTTTTTTTAAATACCGCAATCTATAAAACAATATAATAATTAAAAATCAGTATAGATGAACGTACCTGGGATTTCCAGCAAAAACTAGTTTAAAACTTTTAAACCTAGAGACCTCTCACTTTACGTCCAATGTTGACCAAAGATAGTCGCATGGTTACTGTAAACCCAGCAATATTGAAAAATTATAGACTATTAAAAATATCAACTACTAAGTAAATAAGAGAGCTTTTATTAGAACTGTCCAAAATCTCTCCTATCTGTAAACCCAACAAAAAGACCAACCACACCAACTACCCAATTCCATCGATCTATTTTAATATTTGGATCATCAAGTCACGAATCATCATTGATCAAAAATATTTTACTGATCTTAGAGGAGTTCCCGGACTTGAAAAATGAGAACTCTTTCCAACTGTCTTTGTTTTGAATATATAGCTTTTGATATTTATTTGAATTCCTAGGTTTTTATATGTAGATTTTTATTTAAGTATCACTTTTTTATTTGTCGTATAAGTTTAATTTAAAGAAAGTTAAAAGGTATTGTACTTTTGCGTCGGTATCCTTGTTTTTAATTAAACGTGAATTCTGTAACTAAGGTTTATAACGTGGAAACCTGTATATTGTGGAATAAGTTCTCTTTTAGACATATTTTATTGTTGTTTTAGTGATTTATTAAAGCTATAGTTAAATGCTACAATGCTACAATCCATTTTGCTATTGGTTTAATGATGTCAGTCTTCATTATAAAATTAAATCCAAGTTGCTAGGATCTAACGTTTCTTTATTTTTTTGGTGATAATATCATGATAATACATTTTCTTACTCATATATTAGACTATCTGTAATATAGTACTTGCTTATGTAAGTGTTAAGAATAGTTAAATGATGACACACGTAAGATAAACACTTGTTTACTGTAACATCTACTTACTGTAACAAATCTGTTTTCAGGAATGGGACTATTATACATTATTATAATTTATCTTTAATTTTTTGAATAATCGAACAATTTGTAAGTTACCTTTTCGTTCACTCATACGAACTAACATAAATGTTATGGAAAATTGCAATTGAATTAATGTACTAAAAATCGTAAATTCAAAGAATATTTAAAGAACTGCTCAAACGATCTTTACCTCTGAACATTATATTCGAAAATCAGAAATTCCCTGCTACCACCTAGAAAAATATCTTGCTGTTACATTCAATATTTCTGTGGTCTATCTTTGCATATACTCTATTTTTCCGCTGAATGTTGTATATACTTCATGGTGGTTCAGCGGTACGTTTGAGGGTTTATGATGCTAAAATTCGATTTTCGATACCTGCGGTGGGAAAATCACAGATAGTCCATTGTGTAACTTTGTGTTTAACAACAACACAGTTATGTTCTGCCCACTCACTATAATGTTTAGTCCTGCTAAGAACAACTGGCTTAAAAGTTAAAAGAAACTTGCATCTACAAGTGCTAGATGTTAGGCGTGATAAATACATCTGTGACTTCCTCGCAGCTCGGATGATATTTAGATGCAGGAAGAATTATCTTTTCGTACTTCCTGACAGTTTAAAAGTAAAGGAAATTTTGCCAGTCATACTGCAAATAAAAGTGCTAAAAGTGCATTCCTTCTGTTTGTAAATAGGCACTTTTGCTTTTTACATTTAAAAAGATTTCACAGAGTAATAAAGTACATAAAGGCTGTAAACAAACCTTTGAACTGTCAATTAATTTCGAAGGAAAGGAATTAAAAACATGTTTAAGTAAGTACAAGGCGTTCATGGAGTTAGCATATATTAATATACTAAAAAAGCAAGTTAGGTATAAAAGATAACATGTAGTTTTCTGTAATTTTCTTGCGTAATACACCCTGAAACAGATATCTCGTCTTCACTGATTACTTTAGTTGGTGTTGTTTCTCAATGAGTGATTGAACATATAATTCAAGTTTGTGATAAACAGATCAGAATATCCATAAAATGTGTATTATTATATATATATGTCTAAAGATTATTCCTTTAGTTGTTTAAAGCTTACACAATTTTTTAGTATTCATTATCATTTGTGGTAAAGCTGTATTATAATTACTTAATATATATATATATTTATGTATAATTTGTGATATTCAATGTTTAAATTTTTGTTTTTCCTTTAAGGTATCATCTTAACTTAGTTATCAACTTAGTTATCAGATGATGAAAATGATTTAAATATTATTTTAGTCTATAAAAATCTAATTAATTTTAAATTGTTCGGAAATTTAAAGTTTTTATTACGCTGTGGTATTCTTGATAAATAACGTACTTTGAAATTCCAGCGTATGGACACATTTTACATTTAAGCGTCTACTGCATACTAAATACAAATAAATATAAATATTTTATTTATTGTCCAAATACATTATGCTATATTTGTGTTATTGTTATTTCTATAGGATATCTTAACTGTTTATCTTATGTACAATATAATTCCTTTGTGACAAAACAAATGATGAGTCATATTAATTCGGATTGTTTCTAAATTAACATGATCATCTAAGAAATCACATCTAGTAGATGTATAATAATTATAAAAAAGTCAGCATTCTAAAATTTCGTTCTTTGCTTGTTAATTTTGCTATTTCGGGATGCAAGGAAAATTCATTCTTAAATTATACGTTTATATTAAGAAAATTATATCATTAAAAATAACTCTACAAATAAGTTAAAATGAGTCCAGGTCTCTTCAATAACAAAGGTAAAGTAATGTCGAAATTTCGCTTTGTATTTATTTCAAACTAATTTAAAAAGCCCATTATGACAAAAATATTCAAATAATGTTAGTCTGATATTTTATGTTTGTATATGATCCTACTAAGATTAGAAAGTTGTTAAAGACCAGATAAAATGCCTAAGGAGACTTGATAATTATACAAACTGTAAAAATATTTCGTTCCGTTTAGTGCACTACTTCTGACAAGAACATGTTTGTTTGTTTTTATTCTACAAGCATATGTCTATTAACTATTAATTAGTTGTTTATAAAGGAAACAGTGAAATTAATAACGTGATTACATCTTACGTTACATAAGTTTCTATAAGATGTACATTGGAAAGACTTTATTAACGAGTTTCAGAGGTGATTAAAAAGTCGCCAAAATGTATTATGTTATAGGTACAATGGATGTTTTTATGGAAACTAAAACTGTATTTAAAAAAAAATCCAAATTGCAAAATAATCAGAATAATTACTTGCTAAAAAAGAAATTCGATTATCATTAATTAGTAATGCTATGGCGAAACTATCAAGCATATATGTGGAGTACAATACTTCAATATCTACACGCATTTCAAAACACATTTTAAGCAAGTGACGTGTCAGTAAATAAGATTAAAATGTTTAGAAGTAATCTGTTATCAGCAAATGTTACAGGAGACAAGCAAGCTCTGGAGATAATAGCCTTACTGAGTCCAATCGTTATTGTAATTTCTTTGGAAACCTCATCTTTCATTTCATTCAGATAAGTATAATAAGTATCCACTATTTGTATTCGTAATTGTATTAATAACATTTCCACTGATTGTCATGGGCGAATAAGATCATCTAAACCTCAGCAATTAAGTCATGTCATTTCCTATATCACAGAACCTTTTGTAACATTTATCTTCTTGTCATTTTTTGTCGTTGCATAAACCTGCAATTCCCAAAAATAACAGACCATGTCCTTCTTTATGAAAAATAAAAAAGGCTTAAAAGTCAAGATATCAATTAAGTGCTATCATATAAAACCATAAAACTTTAATTGTAATTCTTTGAATATATATTTTCATTTAAGACCACTTCTACCAAATGCATAAGCTATATCTAAATTGTATTACTAATAAGTACTATAAATATTGAGATCTACCTAACGTAATGATTTCAAGGTTTTTGAATTTAAAAAATTAATTCATTTGAAGGAACCAGAAATAAAATATTCTTGGAGTTGAAGATGAACAACCTTCAATTATTCGTTTGCTCCATCATGAATACTAAATAAAAATCATCGCATTCATTACTTTTCGTTTTTAGCAGTATAGAGTAAAATATTTTTTACTGGTTGTTATTTATGACACATAATTTGTAAATTTATTTTTAATGAAAAGCATCTCTTTCAACAAAATTTTCACATTGCCCAATCAATGTTATAAATAGATTAACTAACAGAGCATTAATAACTTATTATATAACCCAAAAATGACTTAAAAATAAAGAAAATGAACTTGTATATATAAACAAATAGACACACACACATATACATACAAATAAAGAAAAAAGTTTTCAAATAAAGGAAGTAAATTAAGGGATGGCTAATATCAATCCTTCAAACACAATGCAAACAAGGTAGTGGGGAAAGCATTTGCACCATCCCTACATAATAGCACAGACACACAGTGTAGTAGAACGTTAGCAGACAAAAATAGGATAAATTAAACTAAATTGTGATTGAATAGTTATATGTATACTGCTATGTGTTAATTCTTACCTGTGCTATTATGTAGGATGATGCAACTGCCATCCCTACTATCTCGTTTTCATTGTTTTGAAGGACTGATATTAGCCATCCCTACATTTACTTCCTTTTTTGAACAGTTTTTCTTGAGTTGTTTGCTTGTTTTCTTAATGTAGTATTTCAATAAACGTAGGAAGGTTGTATTTATAACGACATTCTAAATTAAATGAGGTTCAAAGTGTAATATTTATTGATTTCTATTATTGGCTGGTAATTCCTGTTTCACTTAAGATTTTTAAAGGAACACCAAATTTCTGTAAAGAGCTAACTTCAAGGGGTAATAATAACATCGTTTACACAGGAATTATGATTTTTTAAATTAGTAATAGTTATTACTAACACTTATAAAAGCGGATACAAGGTTTGAAACTATTCCACCGCAGCGAAATTGTTTGACGCCATCGTTTTGGTTTTTGAAGCAAAAGAAGCAGATGAAAGAAGATTTGTTTTGTTTTCTGAATTTCACGCAAAGCTACAAGAGGGCTATCTGCGCTAGCTGTCCCTAATTTAGCAGTGTAAGACTAGAGGGAAGGCAGCTAGTCATCACCACCCACCGCTAACTCTTGGGCTATTCTTTTACCAGCGAATAATGGGATTGAGCGTCACGTTATAACGTCCCCACAGCTGAAAGGGCGAGCATGTTTGGTGGGGCGGGGATCCGAACCCGAAGAAAGAAGAATAAAAAATTCAAACTTTTTGCTATGATATATACAGACATTCCCAGAACTTGTGACTCAGTCATTATATAGATATTGTTATAAAAGGAAACACTCTATAGTATTGTAAAGCTCTGATGACCTATTAAGGAGATATTTAAACTACCATCTCTACGAACAATCCGAGGCATCCCTACATAGGCAGTGATACCGCTCGCCTGATATATGTACGCTACTCTTTTCAGAAATATTTAGACACGTGGTCATAAAAGGGATATTAATGATCACTGTAATACCGTCTTTGACATAAGCAGCTGCTATTACGTTACAGCAGTTTACAATCTGTCTCCAATATTGTTCAAAAGCTGATCCAATTAATAATGACTAGATGGCTGTGATGCTGTTTTAAGTTGTCGAATTTATCACTTTAGATCTTCATTAAGAATACGATGTGGTGGGTGCACAATATGATTTATATTTTTGTTTTGAAAAAAAACGTATAATATCTCTTCGTACTTTTTTGAAGTTAACATTATCCTGCGGCCCGGCATGGCC
>NW_013665652.1:249607-254464 GCF_000517525.1 Limulus polyphemus | reverse complement strand
CTAGTCTTACACTGCTAAATTAGGGACGGCTAGCGCAGATAGCCCTCGTGTAGCTTTGCGCGAAATTCAAAAACAAACAAACAAACAAACATTATCCTACTTGAAGACCAGATTGTCATGCGGATGAAGGAAAACTCTGCCAATTCCACTGAAACATGTTTATTCAAAATATCTTGATGGTCTATAGAATTTTACATATGTCATTACAAAACTCTATTTAAATTAATAATAAAGTTCGTGATTCTTTATAATCAAAATTAACGATGAACAAAATATTGTCCTTGTGTCAAGCAACAATACTCTTTTTTTACATCGCTTTAGTTAAGGCATGATGTTGATAAGAGTTGTTGTTATTATTAGGAATAACTCAATCGCCACATAACCTGGGCTTAAATCATTTCAAAATATCTATCATATGAAAGAATGATTACTGTGATTTCAGTTTGAAAGATACTTCCACACCCTTATTTCGGAAGAAAATTAATTACTATATAAATTATTCTTATAAAATTTTCTATCCAACACTGGATTTTGATGTGTTTCAAGCTGTGCTATCGTGATTAGCCAGATTGCCTCCCCAGTCGGTTTGCCTCTCTCAGTTATGCTATAGTTCATTACCAATAATGATCCTGGTGACTGTTACAAATTACTCTAAGCATATCATTTTAATGCTTCTCGCAGGAGAGATACGTCTTGATACAATGAATTGTTCAGTAAAAGATAGAATAATTGTACTGTGATTTTTTTTTACTGTTCTATCCTATATTTGCGTTTGTAAAGAATCTTGAAAGATGAAATACAGATTAATTTTGATGAATCGTCAAAATTCGTTTTCCAAGACTATTTAAACTTACACTGATTAAGTAATATGTATTTTAGTGCTATGAGTTCCTTAAAAGTTTTGTTACATTTGATACAATTACCGTATGAACTACAGGCGCATTTTAGAGTAGTTTATGCGGATTTTGTGTTCTTTTTTGAAGTCACTATGCATGACATTTTAATTTTAAAAATTTTTATTTTAAAAACAAATACCTGTGTAAGGAAATAAATAATGAAATTGTTTTGGACTTAACTGTTACTTACAATGAGAAAGTAATGACAAACAGTCAAATAAAAATTATCTTCAAGATCTTAATATTTGATTGACGCTATAAAAACCTGATAAATATTTTCAAAGCCTAAGATAACACGAAAACACTACAAAGCGATTAAAGTATTTCTACAGATATGTAATAAATTTTAACCGTAGACGCAACTGCTAACGCTTTTATCTCCCGAATCTTTAGCAACCTAACATGTAATGAACACCACTCCAAAACTAAAGCGGTGACAAAAGTCCTATGTAAATAAACATCTTAATACGCTCTTTTATTAACAGTTTCTTCTTATATCGCTTTTAGAAGGAAAATAAGTTTTATTCATAATATAAGACAGTAACTGAATTTCATTTTCTCAACTTCCGAGTTAAGTAAATTTCAGCATTAATTAAATATTAGAAAGAACTATGTTTGTTTTAAATTCACACAAGTTTTCTATCGATTGTACATAGTAAAACCTTTGTTTATTTTGTTTACAACTTTTCAACAGATTTACCTACCATAAACAGTCGAGATGCAGGAATTGAAGCTAAAAGAAATTAAATTTATAAAAGGAATCACGTGAGAATCTATAACAATACTAATCTACAAGCATGCGATTAGACATTTGCAAACTTAATAAAGTATGGTATCAATGAACTGTCAAATTCATGAACATATAAATAAAGCTTTAAGATCTGAGTCTAATATTGAAATTCGTTTTATATACAAGAGACAAGAGAGCGATTAAAATAGATATAAATCAAACCTTTGTATTTGTTAAGAATAGGGTTATGTTTTTTATTAACAGGGCTTCTTTTATTTTTTTTGTTTTCTCTGCTGAGGATTTGACTTCAGAAGAATCAAAGAAATGATTGTTCATATACATGTTTTCAAAAACATCACACGTATAACTTAAATGTTCACCCAAACAAGTAGAAAGCTGTCTGTTTGTCTCAACAAGTAGAAAGCTGTCTGTTTGTCTCACCAATATAAAACCTTTTGCAATCCGTACATTCAGTTTCATACACATTTCCTGAAGTATCATTATCTATATACTTTTTGGATAGCAGTTGATCTAGTTTTTTTGAGGTACATGTAAGTTGTACCTTAATGTCAGTTTGACATTCTCTGACTATTTTTAACCAGATTTCTTTGATAGCATGAGAGAAGTTTAGGATGAACGGTAAAACACAAGAAAGAGGAATGTATTCGAAATAATCATTTTTTATATCATTTTGTAACTTATTTTCAAACGAAGTAATTACTTTATTAACACCAGTGGGACGTAAACTGTTTTGTACCCAAAACTGAAATCTAGGGTTGCCCTTTTATTGTTTTGAAACACCTGATGTTGGAACTTTTAATATACCTAACTTTTGGCATTAGTCCGGAGTGAGTGTTATTACGAAGTACTGAGGTCGGAAGCATGTGTTTGTTCTTTTTTTTTTTAACAAGAACATTTAGAAATTAAAATTTGTCATCAACTTTTATTTTTCTATCGTGAATTTTATATTTGGATGTATTTGATTTAGGTAAGAGAAAAACTCGTAAATAATGTTAAAGTTATCTAAGGATGTTAAAATGTCATCAACATATCGAAACCAAAAAAAAAAGGTTTATAAAGTTAATTTGAGATGGCAATGTCTTCAATTCCTATCGTGAATATATTAGCCAGAACTGGAGCTGCAGGATTTCCCATACTTAAACCTTCAATTTGGATATAATTCACACCTTAAAACTAGAAGGTGAAAGGTTTAGCAACAAAGAGTGTTGATGGTGTTGATGTTTAGGCAAAAACGAGCATTAACATTGTTTTGGTAACATTCTAGGAAAGTATACATTACATTAAGGTCGGGGACTTGGGTAAACATATTATTTTAGATCAAATGTGACTAACTGAACAAAATGACAAACTTTTGATAAACATTTCAGGTTTTTTTATGAAGGAAGAAGCACGAGAAACATATAAAAAAACATACAGACCTAAAGTTTTATGTATATAGTCATAAACTGGACAGTTCATTGATAAATTACTTTATTAAGTTTGCAATTGCTTAATCACATGCTTGCAGATTAGTACTGTTATAGCTTCTCACGTGATTCTTTTTTTTAATTAATTTCTATTAGCCTCAGTTTTTTATCTCACCTAATAATGCTAGGTAAACTTGGTGAAACGTTGTGAACAAAATAAACAAAAAATTTCAACACTGTTTTATCGTCGATAAGAACTTTGAAATTTAGGTCATATTTTATGTTTTTCTTTGCTGGTCACCATTAACTAATAAAACTCGTTTCATTTAGTTAATAGATTAATGATTTTTAATGGTATGATATGCATACTATACAAACAAACATACGGATGTTTCAAAATTCTAATACAGGTTCGCTCAAAGCACGAACATTTGTGAGTGATAGCTAACCGATGCACCAAAATTTTTTCTTAGTTTTGGGGAAAAGTTGTTTATGATTTAAAACAAATCCATTGGGCATGGTAATGGCATGTGTGACATATAATCTAGTATGAGTAAAACAAAACCTGTTATAAAGAAGTAGCAGCATAAAAATATCGTGATGAATGTAACCGACTTACCCTGAAAACAAAGTTAGTGTAGAATAATAAACTTTCTTGATACCCCTAATGTTAATTGTGCTTAATACCAAAACCTATGGATACCGATGTGATTGTTTACTCATTAAAGCAGCAACTAGCTAGTCATAAGCAATACTCGCTTCCTCACACTAACGACGTTTAGAAAAATGAAATTTAAAAGGTTTTTACAAAACAATCTACTAATGTCGTAATTTATCAAATGTGACATTTAAAAGCACTAAACGCCTTTTACTCTTAAAGCTTTTAAACGAAATACTTTAATCTAAGAAAGAATCACGTCGGCTCTAGGCTCGTAACGGAGAAGTGTGGGCATGAGAAGTTAAGAAACCATTAGTTGTTTTTTTATCAAAACAACTTTTTTACATTAAGAACTTTTGCTCTCAATTGAGCTGCAAACAATATAGCACATACCAATAATCTAGCTAAATAAAGACAGCTTTTAGTCAATCTGAACAATAATGACTGAAAAATATAGTTACTTTAGCCTAAGTAATGGTTGTGATTACATGAAGGTTACAATACTGATAAAAAAATTAAGGATGTAATGTAAAAAAAATGGTGAAATCTAACATTTTTTATCATCCAATCACTGTAACTTGAGCCATTTGCTTATTTATGTTCTTACATAACTGTTTTTTTTTCTAAACTGGTAACCGTGAATAACCTGTTTAATATGTATGCCTTTGAATTCGTTATAACACAGAGGTCGAATACGTTATATTAAAACGATTTTGAAGCTATGTCACGCGTTTCAGTCCATGTTGCCACGTCCGTTCATACACTAGTTGATGACTGTGCATCTTCACAATCGCCCTCTATCGTAGTTTATATTGAAAGGGGCTACGTCGTAAGGTTGTCATGTCAAGAGAGCACCATTACTCCATCCAGGCTTTTCATAAGTTGTAAAGTGTAAGAAGACAATGGTATCCCAGCTCCCTTTTGAACAGTCTAATCGCACAGAAATCTGGCAAATTGCCGATATAGATTAGTAAAAATACCCGTTTCGTTCTCAAACAGCCAGAGATATGTCACGGTAGAAAAAATAAATCGTCGAAGCAGCAAGAGTACACATGACTTGTATAGCTTTTCTAGATGAAGATCTTCCTTCATTATTGCCCCCCCCCAGTGGCACAGCGGAATGTCTGCGGACTTACAACGCTAGAA
>NW_013665652.1:243530-248696 GCF_000517525.1 Limulus polyphemus | reverse complement strand
GGTTTCGATACCCGTGGTGGCAGAGCACAGATAGCCCATTGTGTAGCTTTGCGCTTAACTACAAACAAACAAACCTTCATTATTGTGCGTATTGTTCCCTGGGGCACATTGGCGGCTTTTGCCACTACATTTGTGGTATAAAGTCGCTTTGGAACTGTATGTATCAGGGCTGTATTTTGATATAGATTGTCGTATTGAAGGTAGTGTGATGCCACCGAAGACTGAGCACTTTAATATCCCTTTCCGTCGCAAAATATGTATATGCTCAGATCAAAAGGATGTGTTCATATCGATGATTTGGAACTTGCAAGACGAGGATATCCATTGTAATTAATGATATTTGAAAACAACGAAATATGGATCAAGTTAAGGAATCAAGAAGATCGTTCTAGAAAGAGATCTGCGACAAGTCGTGACCAATCCGTGCTGTTGTAAGCAAAGTGTGTCGTCTTGTAACAGGTAAGACCCCTCAAACCCATTTCAGCTGTCAGAGACGGTATACACCTTTAATGCAAGAGCTTAAAGAAAAAGTTATAATGTAAACTTGATAAGAAAAGCGAATGTTCACTTGGTACATAATTAATAAATGTTAAAGAAAATATCGTCGAAAACCATTTCAGCTGTCAGAGACGGTATACACCTTTAGTGCAAGAGCTTAAAGAAAAAAGTTATAATGTAAACTTGATAAGAAAAGCGAGCTTTCTTTTTTGATTGATTTAGCAATGAAATTTAAAATACAAAAAATAGTTCGTATGTACCTTATGCTTAACGAAATCAGGATTGCACGAATATTACTCACTTGTCTTTATCTCGTTCAAGAAACGTGTTGCATAATACAAGTTTTTTTGTTTTTTTCAGAGATTTCTACATGTCTGTTTTCATACGTGCACGTAGCAGACACAAAAAGGGTTCATGTGAAACCTCCTCGATTAATTCTGTTCGCATTGCCTGTCTAAAAACCAGTCCTTGTGGCTATAACAACTGACTGTTTTACATAATATCTTAATAGAGTTAAACATTGGTCAGGAAAGTATAGCTATTAAATTGGAATGGATATTATATCTTGTAATCTTACTTTCATTAATAACAATGTTTATTTTTACTGGAATAAGGATGGTTCGTCGTAATTCAAAAATTTGAGTAGATTATATTCAAATGATTTTGAACATGCGAATCCGCCAATCACGTGACAACCACAGTCGTTAAAGAAAATATCGTCGAAAAAATTTATTAATTATGTACCAAGTTAACATTCGCTTTTCTTATCAAGTTTACATGATAACTTTTTCTTTAAGTTCTTGCATTAAAGGTGTATACCGTCTCTGACAGCTGAAATGGTTTTCGACGATATTTTCTTTAACATTTATTAATTATGCACCATGTTAACATTGCTCAGTCACTTAGACTTTCTATTAAATAAATATCAATTTTATGATTGTAAGTAAATACATTTACATTGTCATATATACCTTCCAAATTACTGATTTGATTCCGTTCACAGTAGGAAACTTCAGTTTTTAACACTTAAAAGGGGCAGTTTAATTTGACTTTCAGAGAGTATTTTATTTTTCTACTCTAAGACACACTGGATATGCTTTCACGGTGATGAAAACCAGTTCTGTGTCAGCTCATTTCACCAAATCTCTTCTTAAACATAAAGTATGAATTATAATTTCATCTTATCCTTATTATCACCTTTCTTTCATAAGTATGCCCATTCATCAAACTAGCTGTCCATTATTCACTCGCTTATTTGTCAACTAATTTTTCCACCATTAACTCTTGGCTCACGTTTTCACCACACTTAAATTTACGGCGTAAACATCTATCTAGCAAGCTTTCTAATATTACATTCACCCTTTTTCCTGTCGATTTATTCTCATCTCACATTCACTTGCAAATTTTATAATATACAACGATCTCTATTAAACAATCCATTTATTAATCTAATGCATAAAATTTACCTCTCAATTTTCAGTTTTTTGACGGTGCTAATACCTATGATATCACATACGTGTAGTGCAGTTTTTCACTTCTTATGTAAAGACTAATATTCATACACAATTTTAAGATAATTAACAAAGCTTTGTCGAGTAATTGAAGAGAAAGAGATCATAGCTACGATATCTTCCTTCTCTGTAAAAAAGTATAAATACTTTGAACAAATGACATTTATCAACCTTCTTTTCGTATGTGATTCTTACGAACGATTCAATTTCATTTTCAACTGTCTTTGGGTTCAATAACAGTTTGAAAAATCTTGGAGCGCTTTGAGTTTTCAACAATACAAACATCTACTCGAGAGAAACAATTCCTAAAAAGTTAATTAATTATGTTATGTCCTAAAATTCTTAGATATTTTAAGATTAAAGTTGGTCGATATCTATTCACATAAAGTAATTGGGTGAATAAAGGTAAATCCAAAATATATTAGCTTATGATAAAAGTGCTTTGCAAGCAGCTTCTACACAATGCTGTCCTACACTATTTATTTTTCTTATTATTTTGTATTAGATATTTTATTTTATTAACCTAATTTCGGTCGAATGTCCGACCTGCATTTGTAAGCTATAACAGCCAATTCCTGATACTCGAGACTAACTAATAGAATGACCGTGATATTTTCTAATATATTCAGATTGGAGATATTCAAGTGTTGGGGAACTAAAACTTCTATATCTCTGTAATGTTGCACTATTATAAATTATTTTATCAAGAACGGAAGGCTGAATTCGATATTGTATATTCCTGATTTCAGAAGACACAATGTCGAATTATTACAAATATCAAACGACGAAAATATCTTTCTTTGCAGCGAAATTATTTGTATGTTTTTTACTACTCCTTTTTCAAGTTACCACTGGACATAAAACACTGTTTTCTCAGCTTTAGAAAGCATAATATAGTAAAATACACTTAATTCATAAGCCAAATCACGTGTTATCTTCACGTTGAATAAAAAAGTTCATTAGGAAACTTTATCATATAGCTTGCCTAATTCTTCTGTTTCTTCAAGAGGTTTACCTTATCTGCATTATGCGTAATAAATATAAATCAAAATATGCTCTGTTAATATATGTTGTACAAGGAAACGTTTCATACTAATCCAGAATGTAAAGCTCAGTTTTTAGACAACTGACAAGCTAGATATAATTGTAATTATAACTTGTGTATGTGTATTTACGCTAATGGTATCTATCGCATTTGTATTTCACTAATATATTACTTCAATAGCCAGTGTCAACATTAGTCCTACCTGATTTATATATTTCTTATTATTGATGGAACGCCTGTCATCAGGTATATTTTATTGAAAACTGGAATTACTTTGCTTACAGGTTTTTATCGCTTTGATCATTTATGTGTTGAAACTATATCCGACCTAAAAAATAACGTTCTTTTTTTTCTTAAGACAAATCGAAGGCTTACACTATCAATCAAAGTTACAAGTAATAAAATCTAGAAAGACAAGACGAAGTAAGTTCAAAAACGAAGAGTAATATTGAAGTAACGAGTATTATAACCAGCGATATTTAATAAAAAGTGTTGTGATTAATCATGATTAACAGCGTATCGGTTTGTCAAATCATATTTCAAAAGTTAAAAAGAAAATTGCCAACACTTCAACCTGAAAGATACCTGAAATTGTGTAATAACGACTTAAAAATTATATAAAGAATCACCGTCGTTACTATTAATTTTGTTTTCTTTTAATTCTTCTATTCTTCATAATTTCTTACTTAGATCCAGAATTATTTTCCGTAAACCACATATTATTATTCTACAGATGATTGGAGAAATTCTTATAGAACTTGTACGTCCTTTAAAATTATTGTTACTGAAATAGATGTATCTTCAACACTACAATGGAGAAATTCTTATATAACTTGTACATCCTTTAAAATTATTGTTACTGAAATAGATGTATCTTCAACACTACAATGAAGAAATTCTTATAGAACTTGTAAGTTCTTGTAAATTATTCTTACTGAAATACACGTATTTTAAACACTACAATGGAGAAATTCTTATAGAACTTGTACGTCCTTGAAAATTATTCTTACTGAAATACATGTATCTTCAACACTACAATGAAGAAATTTTTATAGAACTTGTACGTCCTTGAAAATTATTCTTACTGAAATACACGTATCATCAACACCACAATGAAGAAATTCTTATAGAACTTGTACGTCCTTGTAAATTATTCTTACTGAAATACACGTATTTTAAACACTACAATGGAGAAATTCTTATAGAACTTGTACGTCCTTGAAAATTATTCTTACTGAAATACATGCATTTTCAACACTACAATGGAGAAATTCTTATAGAACTTGTACGTCCTTTAAAATTATTCTTAATGAAATACATGTATCTTCAACACTACAAACGAGACAATATCTTGTTATAGGTTTTAAGTCTTATTTTCTATTAGTACTCCGTGACTTTTGCTGCGATGACTTTTTTATAGTATTCTTCTTATTTCATTCGTAATTTATGACTCTTGTCATTTTACGGTAGGTTGGCACTAAGCCCAATGCGTTAGGACATATACCACTCGATACACGGTTTCTGCGAAGCACGTCGTTAACTAAAATGTCTGATTATTAATACTTCTGTCCTGCTGAAACCACCACATTCAGGTAGATATATTTCGTCACGTTCTCTGCTACTGCATGTCTTTATGAGACTTGTAATTGTTTCAACTAGCTGATTATATTGATGTGTAAATAGCTGTTCTTGCATTGTAGGAACAGCGACATTTCATGTGTTGAGAAACTTGAGTGTATGTACTTGAAATAGCTGGAAAGTTTTGGATTTTTGTATATAAAGAGAAAAAAAAACCTAAAATATCCGTGGGAAGACAATCTTAAATATAACAGTGAGATATAATATATATAGCTGACTTTCCAGTTTTCTTTTACCGGCTACGAAGTTGGTGTGCTTTCTTCGTCCTATGGCATTGCACGAATTGGTGTAAGGATTCTTTTTAAAATACACAATGCGCTATTTTCACTCTGGTCAACGCGGGTATCGAGCATCGATGTTTAGCATTGTAAGCTCTCAAGCTTGTCACAGAGCCACAGGAAGGGGGAAGAGTTAGCTTTTATGTTTGTTTGTTTTGGAATTTCGCGCAAAGCTACACGAGGGCTATCTGCGCTA
>NW_013665652.1:241708-243095 GCF_000517525.1 Limulus polyphemus | reverse complement strand
AGTCGAGCGCCTTATCCACCTGGCCATGCCAGGCTAGCTTTTATGTAACCTGGTTCTTTAACTAATTAAAGCGACAGAGAGTGCTCAACTTATGGGGAGTGTTAGCGTGTATGTAACCTGTTTTTTAACTAACTAAAGCGACAGATAGCGCTCAACTTATGTTTGTCTACGTAATCAGTGTTTAATATCTTTTCAATTGACCAGACTAATTTTAATCTACCTAAACTATATAGTAATGTCAAAAAAAAAGAGGCATGACTAAAATAGATATCATAATGTTTTAAAACCATCTTTGGTGTTAATTTCACACTTTAATGTCAAAAGCTGTATTCATAAAATAAGTTAAAACATTTAACGTTTAAAAATGCACAACAACTTATTGTATAAAGTTGAAAGTAAAATACACAATTAAACCTCTTTACAATTAAAATCAGTTTTTAATTGTATATTTTACTTTTAACTTTATACAATAAATCATTGTGCATTTTTAAACGTTGAATGTTCTTAGTTACTTTATGAAATCTATGCATAAGAATATTCAGAAAATATATTGAAAAGCTATATTAGCACACACTCAAGAAAACTTACGTTATATTTCAAAATAAAATATATAAACACAATGTCTATAACTGTTCACAAAAGAACAGTGATGTCGTTACCGTATTTAACATGATTCTAAAATACGCAGTTAAACTCACGACTAAAATAATTCATGTTTTTGAGATCCCAACTTGATTTACCAATTTCGATCCTACCGTTAATTTAAAAATATATTTTGAATGTAGTATGGATTCTTTCCCCTCAATTGCCCAGCGGTGTGCCTGTAGACTTAAAACGCTAAAAACCTGTTTTCAATACACGTGGTGGGCACATCCCCAATAGCTCTTTGTATAAATTTGCGCTTAACACAAACAAACAAAAAATAATATAGCGTATTTAAGTGGAGCTTCCATATATTTATTTTTAATTATGCCCTTACAGTTAGATGAGCAATAATTACATGTCTATGTTCCATTTTCACTACTTTGATAGCTTCTTATTATATTAACTTTTGTGCTTATTATACACGTCGCCTAACCTACACCAAAATATAGTCAGAAATGCATATACTTTCTGCTTAGAGTGTGGGTACGTTAAGTTATACTTTTTGTTAAAACTTCGTCATATTATCTACATCAGAGAACCGGGCAGGTGTTTGAAAGGTAGTTTAATTCAATATCCAATATCGTCGTCTTTAATCTTCTCCATAAAAAAGAAGGTATTCCTTGAATCACAACACTCAGAAAATCCATAAAAGTAAGTAGTTGTGCCTATAAAGTGGTTGAACGCGAGTACTTTAGTTCTATTTAAAGAATAACACATCGTGACGGAGCAAATGATACACTTT
>NW_013665652.1:222438-241687 GCF_000517525.1 Limulus polyphemus | reverse complement strand
CTTCAAACAAATAAACAAACAATAGTATATTTTTATATCGATGTATGATAGCGAAACCCAATAAATGTTTTTTTCTTTTCCGTATCGGCTATTCTGTAAACCGCAACTCCACTTGGGTAATCATCTGAATGTAGAAATTCACAGAACGCTAATATTAAAAAAAAAGGTAAATCTTTTTAGCATACCATTTTGTCTCTTTTCATTCCAAGTGTTAAAATTATAACCTCTAAAGCGCTACTATGTTACCAAGGTTAACATACAACTATTTCTTTTGGATGTTCTATTTCTTTTTTGACAGTTAGAAAGGCATTCCTTACAACAACATAATAATAATGCTTCGTTTCACGTTGTATCTCTTTAGCTGTTATAAAACTAGGGAGGAACACACAACCAGAAGACGAACAGCTAGAATGAGTATGCTTGGTCACGTGGTACCTTTCTGATGCTAGCGCAGTGCCAGCAGTTTCGTTGTGCCAGTTTGCTGTGTGGTTCGTGAGGCGAAGAACATGGAAGAAATCCGGCAGTGGTTAATGTCCACACAATAGAAATGCACAAATGAGAATTTCAAAGTAACTTTCCATTCAAGTATTGAAATTTTTATTATGTCTCATATTGTTCAAAATTGAAATTTTAATTAACTCTGTGTTTTAAGAGCGACTGTGGCTCATTGTTACCACTTTTTTTTTCATAGTTAATTCTGTAACAAAATGTTATTTAACCTTCAAGGTATCGAAGAATGGGTAGAACTAGAACTATTTTATAATATTATTATATTGTTTAATTAAAACCCAATGTACTCAGTATAAACAGCGAACTTAAAACAGAAAATTCTGATGGCACGCACATCTTCCTACTTCCATTATGTCTGGTGGATCTTCTTTGTCTCAGTTTTCGTTATCTTACTAGCAAAAGGTAGGTTCTTTCCTTTTCTTAATCATTTATACTGTATTCTTCTGGATTATTGAAGGACACTTTAAATTGTTACTCTTAAGTTATGTCCCTTGGCTGGTCAGCGGAAAGTTTACGAATTTCAATGGTGAAATCCAGGGTTCGATTCCCGCAGTAATAAAGCCCAAATAGCCTGTTGTGAGCTTTACACGACGAAAACAAAAACTTAAATCTATGTTTAATTTTCATATATTCTAATTAAAGTCTATTTTACTTTTCAAAACTGTATAATTTGAATTACTGCTTGTAAGCAAATCTTAACTGTCTAGCTAAAGTCACAATTATTTAAGCAATATACATGAATTACTTTCATAATAAATAAATAAATAAACATTTTTATGACTTGCGTACCTCACGTAAACTATATATTTTTTGCATGTGAAAAACCGGAATGAAACGCACACTATATAACTTTTTCATATTTTATTTTTCTATTTAACAACAGTTCATTGCGTGAAAAAGAGATAAAACGCCTGATGAACTTCAAGCCATTCTAGCTCGTGCTTTTATATTCTGAAGTCTAAGATACTAATTAAAACTTAATAATCTAAGCGTTTCAGTAAGCAGACCTTACTTTTTCAGGGGTAATTAAATACGAAAAAGCTCAGGCTGTTATTGTGTGTGTGTGTATGTACATGAGTATGTTTCTTATAATTTTGTAATGCAAGTTATTTCTTAAACTAACTTCTAAACATTAAATGCATTTTTGGAATTTTTAGTTCTCAAAATTATATATATATGCTTTAAACCTTTTCTTTAGTGTTATAAAAAATTGACTCATTACTTGAGCTACAGTTTCAAGACGCAGAAAACAAGACAGTTGAATGTTGATATATCGTTTTCTTATTTTTCGCGATTACTTATTTCCTTAATGAAAGGGCCAGGAATAACCTGATGATTAACAAGCCAGACAGTGAATCTGAGGGTTCATGTTTCGTGTCCCCTTGTCCCAAAAACACACTTTGCGCTTTGGGCATGTTGATGAGTTATAAGAATGGCTGTCAAATCCCACTATAATTACTAAAAAATGATCAAGTCCACGATTTTTGTTTGTAAATAGGGCCGAGTAATTGATCTAAAACCCATGCTTTTTATGAGCTCTGACTCTATAAAAAGATTCAAAATGGGCAAATCCAACTGCTTTGTAAGTCAATGTGTTGGGCACATGAAAGTTTATATCTGTGCAAATTTTCATCTTCATTACTGTAAATATGACCACACAGAAGCCTAAGTATACACTTTATATTGTTTGACCTTTGACTTCATAAAAATTCTTTAAAAAGATCTAAGTAATAAATAAAAAGGAAAAATATATTTCGGCATACGTTTCAAGCCAATCCGCTGAAAAATGGAGGAATGGCGGTCTATTGAAAAGTGTTTAAAAGAAGAAGAGAGAAACAATTGAAAAAAACAGTACGTCTTTCTGAAGGGACGTAATTATTCAGGGTTTTTAATTAAATGATAACATGTGTCAAAATGTAGACACATTTTATTTTTTTATTGAATTGAATCCAACTTGTTTATTCGTTTGTTGTTAAACACAAACCTGTATAAGGAGTATCTGTGCTGTGCCTACGGCGAGTACCGAACCCCGATGTTTAGCGGTATGGACACTCAGACTTGTCACAGGGCCACTAGGAGTCATACCTTTCGTACAGACCATTTATGCTAAGCTTCTGATTTATAAAGAACGTTCTGAGTTTTATTAACTGGTTGTTATGGAGCATTAAGAAAATTTACATAGAACGAGATTATTTCATATATGACTCCCAGTGGCAGTGTGGTAAGTCTGCAGATTTATAACACTAAAAACCGGGTTTCGATACCCTTGATGGGCGCAGTACAGATAGCCCACTGTGTTGCTTTGTGCTTAACTACAAACAAAGATTTCAAATTTCTTATAAGAATGAATAGTAAATCAGGAAAAATATATCTAATTAGGTAATTATGCCGAATATTATTGGGTTTACGGCCGAAAATATCGATTAGAGAGGGTAACCAACTGATGAAACAGTGCATTCTAATCTTTATAAGTAGATGCATAAGGAAAGTATATTCAATTAGCTATACTAATGACCAGGTTGACTTTTAGCTTAGCCCTAAGTGCATAGCTTGCACTGATCGGAAGTTATTATTATTATGTAAGCAGGCGAAAAGAGATTAGCATTTCATATACCTGGTTGCCATTTGTTTGAAACTGATTGCATTTTAATCATAATTAAGGTGTTTAAAAATGGTATTCGTTAATGAGTGATTAGCTAAGTATATAATTTTTGTGTTGACGGGAAAATCATTCGATAAAACCAATTTTAAATGTTTCGTTCAGATTAGATTTATGTTCACCATTCCAAGTATTTTGTAACACCATTTCAAATTAAAATCAAAAATACATTTATTGAAGTGACGTTTCGAGCAATTGTTCTCCTCAGCAGTAATTCGAAACATTACTTAAACAAGCTTTTTTACTTACTTCTTAATGCCGTAACCTTCCAAGTCGCGCATATTATACTCTTAATTAAAGCTATAATCAAGAGAAAATATATAGTATCATCAGACTCAAATGTTGAAATAACTTGCACTTATAACTACACATTGACTAAAAACTCATAAATACCACTTCCTAAAATTATTATGCAACCATAACAACAATAAAAAAGCAGTAGTTTTAATCATCCTAGTGGTTTCGTAAGCCAAAACTTCTGAAATTCACTAGAATAAAATAAGTTTTTAAGTAGTTATGTCATCAATTAGTGTTATATATTATTTTATATTATAAAATAGTCTCTTTACATTACTCTGTTATAAAGAGTTATATGCTATTTGTTTGATAATTTTACTTTAAAACCTATGTACCGGATTAATCAAATTTATTGTACTGAAAATTTAATAGATACTTCCTGGTAATACTGTATTATTCGCTATAATATTACACATCATTCATTACACCGATTCTAAATACATTAAGGTTATGTATTTTGATTTAACTTTTGTGGGAAAGGATTTTATAATTTCTTCCAATACCCTAAAAAAATTGAAACATCACAAACAATTTCATTGATTAATTAATTGATTAGTTAAATAATAATTCAAGTTCTAACACAACATTAAAAAGTGAAAACTTTGCCATTATTATTTATACATATATATATATCGCTATAAACCTAATAACTTATATGTGTTTAATTAATACATTGATACCAGTATCAAAAACACGATAATTCATAAACTAAAGGTCACATTAAAGTAGATTCGGCATGTACTAAGTTTCTAAAGCAGTAAATCTGGTACTATTCCTCAGTTCTCGTGAATCACATAATAATTTAAAATTCTATGATTTATTCTGACAGTTTTACATTTAGCTGGATATCAGTCATTAATTTTTGTTGTTTTATAAAATAGTTTTGGTCAGTATGTACTCTTTACGGCTAAAAAAGTCAATTTCATCACGTGTTTGTATGAAAAACAAAATGTTAACACACCACAGGGTGTGAGAACCAAGAAAGAATGAACAAAATAGAAATTGATATCTTAATGTATAGTATAGCTTTCTGTATTCGATTAAATACCCTTTTTATATATATATATGTAACTTTTTCTTTGACATGATATCTCGGGGTCTTGTTACAGGTTGTCTTCACTTTTGTATATTTACTTCGCTTTTTTTTTTACACAAGGTACAGTTGTAAAATATAGTATTCAAAAGTTGATCTAACTGCATTTATTTATACTTTCTTGTGAGTCTGTTTAGAACTTAGTTGCACTGAAATTGGTACAGGCTAAGGCACAGTTATTACAAAAACAGTGAGTTCAAATGTAATTTATAGGCAGTTAGTTTCGAATAAAAAAATTCTCGGCATACGAAACATTTCAGTTTCTCTTTACACTGTTGTTATCACTCATTTTTGTTGACTGGCGATGTATGAAAAATCCAAATAGAAAATTAGCAGTACCATTGTTTACGCACGTTTTTAGCTGGGATTCTTACTAAGTTTGCTAAAAATTCCGTGCACAAATTCTACAGAAACTTTCGGTATCATTTTCGTAATTACAAAACATTAAGTTGGTTGTTCGTCACTATGTAACAGTCATCTGATGGAAACTCTAAGGATACTAGTGATTAACCGAATCAAAAGATTAGCCTACTCAAATGCTAGTTAGAGTGTGCAGAAAACCATAAAAGTTTAATAAGCTCAGCAAGATTTGTGATTAAGAGAAATCAACTTGAAGAAATCAGTTTTAATCAACCCTTGAGAATATTGGCGTGGCCGCTCTGAATCAATGTGTAGTTTAAAAACTTATGCTAACAAATATGGGCCTAGCATGGCCAGGTGGTTCTGGAGCTCTACACGCAATCTGAGGGTCGTGAATTCGAATCCCCGTCCCACCATACATGCTCGCCCTTTCAGCCCTGGAGGCGTTATAACGTGGCGGTCAATCCCACTATTCGTTGGAAAAAAGTAGACCAAGAGTTGGTGGCGGGTGGTGATGACTAGCTGCATTCCCTATTGTCTTTCACTGCTAAATTAGGGCGGCTAGCGCAGGTAGCCGTCGTGTAGTTTTGCGCGAAATTCAAACAAACCAAATAAATAAAATGTGTATTTTTTAACATATTATTTTGTTTGTTAATACCGCGAAGTTTGTATATTTTCATGTTAAGACACATTTTTCTTTCTTGAGTTAATAACGCATTGCTGTTTCCTCTCGCATTATGACACATTTCCTCTTTTTTGTTAATACAGCACCATTGTTTGCTTTCGTATTAAGAAATATTTCCCTTATTTTTTGTTAATACCGCATTGTTGTTTACTTTCGTATTATCACAAGTTTTTCTGTCTTTTTTTTTGTTTTGTTAATACCGCACTGTTGTTTGCTTTCGTATTATGACATATTTCCTTTTTTCTGGTATTATCGTATTGTTGTATGCTTTGTATTATGAAATATTTCCTTCGTTTCTGTTAAAACCGCATGGTTGTTTACTTTCGTATTATTACATTTTTGTATTATTATTTTTGTTAATACCGCGCTGTTGTTTGCTTTCGTATTATGACCAAGAGTTGGCGGAAGGTGGTGATGACTAGCTGCCTTGCCTCTGGTCTTACACTGCTGAATTAGGACGGCTAGTGCAGATAGCCCTCATGTACCTTTGCGTGAAATTCAAAATAAACTGCCCCCCAATGGCACAGCGGATTTACAACGCTAGAAACCGGGTTTCGATACTCGTGGTGAGCAGAGCACAGATAGCCCATTGTATAGCTTTGTGCTTAATTACAAACAAGCAAACAAACAAAATCAAAATAAACTAACTAACTCGTATTATGACATATATTCCTCTTTTTCGTTAATACCGCACTTGAAAATATTTTCCTCTTATTTTATCAATGCTACAGTGCCTTATCATTTTTTAGTTTCGTATTATGACATATTTTCTGATTTTTTTTATAATACCGCAGGTTTTTTTTATTACTTTCGTATTAATTCAGATCTTTGGAAGAACATTGAAAATATTCCTGGGTGAGATTTAAAGCTTATATTTATCTAAAATGTCGATCTGTATTCGGGTATCAATTATTTAAAGATGAATCTTACTTTTTTAAACACTCAACTGTGCCTGATACTTTTTACCAGGAAAGTTTAAATAAATGGTGGTGTTTATTTTACGAGTCCAAAATCAGCAGTTTCATTTAAAAGAGCCTATTATCTGTTATTTGAAAAATTTTCATTCATCGAGTAAACGTAAAATAAATGCTCTTAGATATAAAATTACTTACGTTCTTCTATGTAAGATTATCTATTCATTAGAGCTTACAATCACACAAACTACAACATACGTAAGTTTTTTGTTTGCTTTTTATGCTAATAATGGACGTTAAATATCTTGCTGTTTAATCAGATCTTAAGCTGAATATTTTGTATAAAAATAATAACATTGCATTTTACATTTACTTTATATACACTAGAGTCAAAACCGTTGTCATTGCTGTTATTGAATGTTATTTGAAGCTACACAATAAGCAATCTGCATTCTGTCCACCGAGGAGAAGGAGATCCCGGATTTTACTACAATAAATCCGTAAAGCTACTGCTGACCCATTGGAGTACAATTAAATATTAATATCTGCTACGTTTTAATTGTTTAGCCTTATTTTTCATTATATAACAACGTTGTAAGGCACCGTATGCGCTCCTTACTCTGATATTAGCTGCTTATTCTGAAAGGAAGACATTTTCAGATTGAAAGAAAAAGATTATTAATTGTCAGAATGCGTACTATTGTTGTCCTTTTGGGTAAGATTCATTCTACTCAGAGCGACAAGACAGTTCCGCTTAACAACGGGAGAGTCAACAAGATATTTACTGCAGTGTAATTTTATGTTCTCTGATTATTGAATTCATGAGAAAAAAGTTTGTTTGTTTGTTTATTTGATTTTGGTAAGTACATAGCTGTACCCACCATGAGTATCGAAACCAGGTTTTAGCTGTAGTGTGCAATCAAACTTACCGCCGAGTGACTTGATAGCGATAAATAAAGACTAAACATACGTATACAAGTAAAATAAACAATATTTATTTAAATTAAACACAATTAAAATTTTTAATTATTGGTCACAATTATCAGTTGTCTTTACTGGGGAGTTGCTACTAAAGATACTCTAACTCCGTGACATCTAGCTTCAAGATCGTACAAATTCTAACTCCATGACATTCAACTTCAAGATCGTACAAACTCTAACCCAATGACATCAAGCTTCAAGATCGTGTTCTAGACTGAAAGATTCTCACTTTAGCTATTTAAACCGTTCACGTAAGACTTACCCATATCAACTAGCAATACACAACGTGACTATTCATTCAAATATGAAATACAAGAGCAGCCCTTACCTCCAGAGGTTACCTGACCACCAGTGGTTTGTTTGTTTGTTCTACAGAAAAGCCACATTAGACTATCTGTTGTGTCCCCCGCGGGGAATCGAACCCTGAACTTTGGCATTGTAAGTACATAGACTTAGCACTGTCCTATTGGGGAACGATCACCGGTGGAAAAGATATCTGTCTAGCTTAACATTTTATAGGTGACCTTACCACAATCTTTCCCGTGAGAAGACGAAAGGTGAAAGACATCGTATAGTGAACAGCTGAAGAAAAAGGAATATAATAACGTTTTTAATCAATCTGGTGTGAAAACAAATGTTGAAAATTTCTAGATTAATGTGGAGAGGTAGAAAACGCATAGTATGATTACAATTATCAAACATTGTAATTCGCCAAGCTACTAAACATGGATGAGATGAGTAAATGCTCTGTATATTAGAACACGTTTATCTTAGAATACACTCATACGTATGTATATATATATATATATTTATAATTCAGTTGTAATTATAATCTATAATTAAAAGAACACTTATGTCTTTCTTAACATCCTGTAGAAATACATCACAAAAAGCAACATCTCCACAATTTTGACAAATACTAATACTATATCTATCTATCCGTCTGTTTATCTATATTTCATGTATCTGTGTTTGTATTTTTTGTGAAAACATAAGTGCGTGACCAATTTATTATCCAATGTTCTTATATTCACTTAATTAATAATGTAAATAGGGTACTTTAATTGTGTTATTTGAACAACATTAATATTTTCAGTTTTATACTGAAAATACAAAACTATAAATGGTGTATATATATATATATATATATATATATACACATATATATACTGATAACGTATTTATTTTATTTACAAATGTATCATTTTTTGTAATGCAATCACCTTCTATGTGGTCGAGTCACTAGATAACGTTCAGCAAATTGAAAGATCGAAGATAAATGGTTAATCATAATGTGCATAATGAGATTAGACTCTCTGTTCCAAAAGCAGAGGTTTATTTACAGATATTTCCTTATTTGCTTATAAACATGGAATTTGGTAAGGGACAGTCGATTTTATAAAGCAAGGTTGAATATGGATGCACTAATAATAGAAATACTTTTTTGATTACGATTTAGAATTGAATAAAAGAATAATTATTTTATAGAAAAAACTGAATTTACTCAGATGCAATGGCTAGCTAAAGACTTATATGAAGTCACCAATCTTTTTTGCTTCACTTCATTTCCCTGAAGTTGAAAATACACTATTTTTCTTTTGAATAAAGAAACTTACATTTTGAGCAATAGTACAAGCTTGAGAAGAATAGCCAAGCCCATCCAGAAAATTATTTGTTTACGGCATCTTGTGTAGCAACAGTCTAACATTACATAAGAAACAATATATAAAAATATGGTGCTTGTACAATTCTACTATGTTACTAACGTGTTAGAAAACAAATACTGTCCAACCACTTAGCTCTCTCTCCTAAGTTTTTGTCTACGAATGGTAAAATGCACTCCTCTTACATCCATTCTGTACACGTTCTGAATTGTGGAGATGTTAGTCAAATGAGCTTATATAAGAAATGTATATATTATATAGAGGCGGATTTATAGTGTTAAATTGCTTCAAGTTTCCTACTTTACCTCAGGTTTCTTCAGAGAATGGCTTGCATATCATCAAATTGCAGTTCTCAAGAATACAACAGATATTTGGGTACATGACAAACAAATATCCCAAGGGATACCCCTAGCAGCGGGACAATTATGTACGCACTCAGTTGTAGGATAACATACCTCATCAGATCTTATTTTAACGCGTCTTCACTAAATGTAAATCTTACATGACTCAAGTAATAACACTGAACTGAACACAAGGTTATATCTACTTTCTTTCAGTATACCAATGCATAATGGATAGATTATCAAAGACACGTAAAGCATAACTTGCAGCAAGTATCATTACGTGCAATGGCTAGTAAGTACCCAGAAGAACATTTTTGTTAATCAAAACAACTAAAATGCATTCATATTCAGCCTTTCCAATTCAATTCTGGGCTCTCTAAATAAGATTTCAGATTCAACTGACAGAGAAAAAATTATATCAAAAGAAAGATTTCCATTGCAGTGAAAGGTCGTTTAGACAGTGAATTTGACAAAGCAAAGTTCTAATTTCCTAACTTACTCAAAGAGGTGGCAGCATTAGTCATTTATGCCTTGTAACAGGATTGATGATTAGTTTTCGATATAGGTTGATCTAATTAGACATCAGTAGCTTCTTGAATCTCAAAAAGCTATACTATATTCTCAAAATCAAAACAAAGTAGTAACACAAGAGTGACAGTTTCCCCAATTAGCATTGATTAGCATTAATGAAGAAAGAGCAGATTTTCTCAACTGCAAGCAATAGATTAAAGTCACACTTTCTTAAGTAGAAATACACCGAACCGTCTAATAGACATCACTTTGAACATGTTACTTTTGTGTATCTCATTCTATGTACAGTTCACATATGGCATTGATTTGCTATAAACATTACAATGTCTTACTCATACGCTGTGTATTGAACTCTTAGCAACATACAACAAGTTTTAAACAACAGTACCAGTCTCAAAAAACCTTATGCTTACAGATGGTATTACCAAATCTGCCTACAACATTTGGAGAACAATTGGCAATAAACAAAGATATAAAAAGCAGAGAATTGTGAAAAATATGTGAAACCTATCTGCTTCCTTCGTTAATTTTGAGCTACTGATCAGAAGAAATGCAGTCAGTGAACAATATCCTGTTACCCCCCATCCACGTTAAGGCTATAACTCTTATAATGTACATATTGCTTTTTGTGGTGCTCGAATGAAAATGCATGATACACCAAACATTCTAGTATTCCTGATGATGCCAGTGTCTGCCAGAAACTCTCATCATTTCTATGCATTTTTACCACACTGTACTTGAAATAAGTGAATGGAGGTTATCATTATCCTTATTGGTGTAGCGTATCTGTTTCTTCCCTCAGACTAGCAGTCAGATCAACCCATTGCTGGTTAGGTTAACCTAACTGGTTACATTCATCTATGTTGTTGAACATTCAAGCAGAATAACTGTCATTGTCTCATATTCTAGATGCATAAAATTTGTGGGATGTTTCGCTTCCAGAGCCATCAATACGCACTAATAGCATCTACATTGAGACAGCTTAAGTTACTTTTCGAAACTTTACTACCCCATCTAGTTGGCCCAACAGGATTGCTGGACTGCAAACAACCATAACCATATCCTTGAGGAGAACCTTACCCTGTTAACCATGTGCTTATTTGTCTTAGACTGACTTTTTTATCCTTTGAGGAGTGCAATATTCGAGAGATTGTTCTCCCAGTGGAGTTATTCCTACCAGCTTTGTATGCTCTGGCACTTGTATCTTAATGCCACAAATACCGCCTCTGTCAAAGTAAGAAAATCCCTCACTCCTCAATGATATTGCAGAATTTCATTGGCCTTTCTTCTACAGAATTGTCTATTAAAATATCTTCACCACCTTATGTGACCATACCTGGATAAATTGTGGCATGAAACCAATGCAGTTCATCCACTTTGATAGCCGACTTTTTATCTAGCTTGAATTTATGAGGTCAAACTTTTCTGTTACAGACAGAGTTTTTTTTTTTGCAATATGGCTAGATATAGTTTAGTGGTTAAAGTGTCAAACTGTTAATGAAAATATTCAAGGTTCCAGCTTTGATGTGCCACTTGTCTTTGAATACTATAGGCTTGTAAGTAGTTGTTACTAGTGGCTGACTGTTCTCCCTTTGTTCAGGAGTTCTAAATAAGGAGTGTGAATATCTGAATCTTGAGACCTCTGACATGGCCATTTATCCATTGTGTTGCATAAGGTGCTATTCAGGTTGAAAATACCAGAAATTAAATTGTCTACAGCGTATAATTGTCCATATGTTATACAACATCAAAGGTTGATTATTCTTGGTTAACAGGAAATGCTATCTACAACCTGCTGGAACTTCTTGATTAATCTGTACAGATCTTCCTTTGCTGCACCCTTAAAACTTGGTTGTGTCATATGTATTTATTCACAATACTTTGACTAGTGTATGGAACCTAGCCAACCAGTAATACTTATGAAGCCAGAATAATCTTATCCTGCTAAATGAGAACATGGATATATCTCAATTACTCTTTGTCTCAATGTCGGTGTTAATATAAGATTCATATTTTAACCTTGAAGTTAAGCACGTTGCTAATGAAAATAAATCACCAGCATTGCCTTGTGTCTGTACATTCCAAGATCAACCATATGTTTAAAACTTAGTGTTTGAGTGATCTTGTCATGTCTGAAGTTGAACCACTTAGAGCTTGATCATTCACTACGGCATTCTCAAGTTTTGCTTTACCTGTTGGCACAACAAGATTGATAATGGATTACATCGAATGCTAGGCTTCTTCAAATTGTAACTCAAATGCATAAACACAGTAGTAAAATTGATGTACGTTAGTATTTAGCAATTAAGGCATTCCTCTTTGATCTCAACATGCCCCTACCTCCTTTTATGTGAGTGAATTCAGCTCACAAGTGAATTATCCTTGATGCTTGTAATTGTCAAATTACAAAGTAACCCATAGTAAAACCATCATTCATGGTTTAACATCCTATTTATAGAAAAGGAAGAGAACAAACTAAGCATACAACAAAGTATCAAAAATCTTTTGATATCCATATTTATATTCCCACTTGAACGAGCATGCTTCTCTCCATCTTGGTTTCATAGGTATCTCTGGAAGGAACTCATAGTTATTTGTACTCTAAAAAAGCAAATATTAAGTACGAGTAAGTGAACCAGAGGGGTTTGTTCTCAAGTTGTACCTAATGTATCCCTGAAAAATAAAATGAGGAAATTTATTCAATTTTGTTTTCTACACTAAGTGTACGAGGAGTTGTTTATTGCTACAAAAATGTAACATATGTATAAGTTAAATAGCGTCTTCAGTTGTACATCACGTAGGAAATTTCTGTTGGTTTTATGCCATACGAAAATGAATCGCCTCATGAAAGAGAGTCGTTAAAAATAAACATTCTAGTTTGAATGTGATTTTTCAAATATACAATTTTCTTATTGAAGTGCTGCAGCCGTAACTAAGTGTTGACTGTTGTAGTTGGTAGAAACCGACACACCAAGTTGAAAAGAAAGGAACACAAGAATGTTAAAAAGCCAGTTGTACGTGACTTTTGGACAGGATACGGTATTTTATAGGCTATTACACAACATCTGTACAAAATGTAGAAGTTTTCAAAATAGGATAACCAACATTCGAAATATACAACCTAAGTTAGGTTCAGCTGTGTAGCCAAAAAATAAAATTTTAAATTTAAATCCATTTTACCTTGCTTAGAAGCCACAGAATAGCAATTAGTATATTTAGTAAAACTATTATAGCACAATTAAATAAATTTCGAGCAGTCATATGAAGTTATAGATCTGATATTATAGTAATTTTTAATCCTTTTAGTTAATGACATTTTCACATTGAGTGTACTTGGTGTTGCGTATTTCAATCAACATATACAAAGATTTGGCTTTCTGGTAAGATAGAAATGCTACAGGAACCCTTTGGTACAATCAGTTTCTGTCAAATACTACATCAACTTTCAATTATTTAGAAATCGGAATCAAATTAATTCCCAATTATGAAAATTATTCAAACACTATTTTTACATGGCATATGACATATAGGGCAATACTAAATCCTGCCAATATGGAAGTTATCATAGTACACAGGGACTGCACCGATGTTTCTCAGTTAGTGATGATAGAGATAATGCCATATGCGTTGCCCCGCCAAAAATGTCTGGTCACTAGTCATAGATGCAGTCGTAGGAATACTGTCACTATTCCTTCTAGCACGCAAATGGCTTGTACAATTAAGAATAATCTACTTTTAAACTTACGTGAGTTGTACGTGCATTTTTGGTAAAGAGCGTTTCTTTGCTAGAGCAATGCACTGATCTGCTGGGAGAAAAAAATAAAATATTTTGGATACACAGACGTTTAGATGTATCAACAATTCAAATATAGGTCCCACGCCCACTGTATAAACGGTTCACGCCATAGCATAAAACCACTAATATAATTCACTGCAATAAAGATTTAATTGTTCGACTGCCTGCCGCCATACCCATATTCGGCTCTAAATATAAATATGCTAAGCGTTTCACTTCACTCCACGAAATTTGTACTCTATATTAAAGATTTCATGTAGATTACTTTTATACCAACCACAAAAGTGTGGAGAATTATGGTTAGTAAATGAGGTTATCTCATTCACGGAGTTACACTGCACAGACCTCGCAGATAACGCCCATTTAACAGTCGACCATACACTATCTTAATGATTTCAGTGTAAATTACTTTTATACCAACCACAAAAGTGTGGAGAATTATGGGTAGTAAATGAGGTTATCTCATTCACGAAGTTGCACTGCACAGACCTCGCAGATAACGCTCATTAAACAGTCGACCATACTCTATCTTAAAGATTTCAGTGTAAATTACTTTTATACCTACCACAAAAGTGTGGAGCATTATGGGTAGTAAATGAGGTTATCTCATTCACGGAGTTACACTGCACAGACCTCGCAGATAACGCCCATTTAACAGTCGACCATCCTCTATCTTAAAGATTTCAGTGTAAATTACTTTTATACCAACCACAAAAGTGTGGAGCATTATGGGTAGTAAATGATGTTATTTCATTCACGGAGTTACACTGAACATAAGTTCACAGATCTCACAGATAACGCTCATTTAACCGTCGACCATATTGCATACCATAAAATTATTTTAATTTATTTTTTGGAAATACATTTTCCTCTACATTTTGGGACAAACGTAACCTTGTAATTAGCGTACCCAGAATGGTTTACGAACTGTTGCCGAAACATGTGTGATCTGTATATACTTTCTTATATCTATATTAATAGCATGAATAAGAAAGTGATTGTATATTTCGCTACTGTATGAAATAAGATAACATGTTTGTGCTTATTATTATTATAATGTACCTTTATACACGTTATTTTTAGTTTGAAATTTTTATCTAAATTATATTTTCAATTTCATGGCTACTTTTAATTTGTCCTTGTATAGTTCTCTGTTCTTGTTATAATGCTTGTCTGTTATGAGTGCCCAGTTTAGGTAATTTTTATAATTAATAAATGAGTTTATTTGTCATTTTGTGACAAACAGCAAGTATTTCTTGTTTATTTTTGTACTTTTGCATGATTTTACATAAGTTCTGTATTTAGGAAACAACCAACCTATAACCAACGGTTTTTGTGTTGTTGTTGTTTTTTCTGACTAATTAATTAACTGGCATGTCTTCTGACGGTTAAAGCTCCATCCAGTTAATTAGAAGCTTTATCATTGGCTTTATCATAGTCCCAGAGAATTAAGATTTGCGCACTTAAAAATGTTGCATTCTTTGTTTTATTTGTCCGTATTTTTTATTTTTTTTTCAATTGCTGTTAAAAATCTTTATCAATTTAGAAAAACGAAATGCGTAAGGAGGTATGCTATGTATAAAATAACACCCACCCACCTGTGGCACAGAGGTATGTCTGCGGACTTACAACGCTAAAAACCGGATTTTGATACCTGTGGTTGGCAGAACACAGATAGCACATTGTGTAGCTTTGCGCTTAACTACAAACAAACAAATATCACACAGAGAGAAAGAAATGTGGAAATGTAGTATTTTAAACAGTGTTCTAATATCAAACGTGCGTGAGTTTAATAAATGGCTTTATTTTTACTAGATGATTTATTATAAGCAATAAAGCATTAGCAAGCAAACATTAAATGTGGTTTTTAGCTATCCAGGTTTTCAACGTAGCAAAATACCTAGTTAAATAGGCTAGGGTATTTTCATAAATCTCAGTTCTTGGACTTTCACTCAGAATTAAATTGACAGATATATTACATAAGAAACAAAAACAAATGTACAAAACCACTAATAAGGGTCAAAACTCCTTTAAAAAAAGGATATTTTCCGACCAGGAACTTTAAAGGGGTTATTCTTATGAAACTTATTTTTATAAAACTTTCACCCAATAATGAAATTAATTCATAAACAATGAGTAACAACATTTCTTCCTGGTAAATACGCTCTGACAGACGACTTCCTAACAATTTCACTGGAATTTAAAAAGCCAAGAAATGTTTCACCCTACAATATTTCCTTTGAGATAAGCGTGATAACCTTATGGGTCATAAATTCAAATGATTGATAAATGTAGGTTGGAAACAAAGTAATTTTACACTTCGTGCAAGATAGTTTATAGTCCAGAAGGTTTGTGACATGATTGTTCAGTTTTTGATCGAAGCATGATATTTGACACATTAACAGCAATCCCCATACTACCAAACTTGCTCGTCCTTTCATCCGTGGGAGCATTATAATGTTACGGTCAATCCCACTAGTCATTGGTAAAAGAGTAGCCCAAGAGTTGGCAGTGGGTGGTGATGACTAGCTGCCTTCCCTCTAGTCTTAAACTGCTAAATTAGGGACGGCTAGCGCAGATAGCCCTGGTGTAGCTTTGCGCGAAATTCAAAAAACAAACCAACAAAGCTCTCTGGTGATTAGGTGTGCCCCTAATAACATATCATTATTTTACAACAATAGTCCGATCAAATATGACAGATTTAGCAAGAAGCTTGATGGAATTCCTTAACCATCTAAAGTGTCATCTTATATCATTAGTATCATTCTTTTAGTCGTTTTCATTTTGTATTTGGCATGTATGGCAAAGCTACTAAAGCATTTTCCCATTGTCCTTATTTTTCAACTATTGACCAGATTGAAAGCAGTCAGTCAGCAGCACCCTACCACTCATCTTCCACGTTAAGAGATTGACTCTCACAGCTTAAATTGCAAGGAATATTGTGTAATATCGGACCAATTCCAACAACTCTCCAACTCCAAGATATAGAACTCTATCACAGGGCCAATCTGCGCCCCGTATCATTTTATATATACAAAGTGTAAACCAGATTTAAATTCTTGTAAGTGGCGAAATGTTTTTCCAATGTAGGTAGATTTACATTTACCACATGTATATTTATGTACGACCTTTAAGTAGAGGTAGAAAGTCGATTTAACGATATTCTTTCCCCCACCCTCACGTTCAAAGGTCGTATATAAATATGCATATGGTAAATGTAAATCCTTTTACATTGGCAAAACCTTTCGTAATTTACAAATACACGCCTGTGAACACATGAGAGTTTCTAACAGACTTGCGTTTTGTTCAAACCTTTTGCACAATGAATCCTATGTTACACTTTAATAGATATATTTCAACAGGAAAAGTTGGATTTCAAAAATGTGTTTTATTCTCAAGAAGATAATGTATCATGAGGGTGATGCAAACATTTTCTTTATAATGTTCCATAATTTGCTATACCATTACTATGAACACAGATCCATACATTTGATGTTCTTATACTATCAATTATTACTTAAAGTTCTTCTGGATAACAGTCACTAATACACTTCCAAAGAGCAGAACATTTCAAAAAAGCATTTAAACATTTGCAATGTTCCGCACATCCCGGTTTACGGATGAACTTCACCCAAATTTTAGCTAGAAGCAAGGACCACAATGTTTTTCAATTGCTATGTGTAGCATTGAGAATCCGCACAGGACATGATAGATGTGATGATAAGATGATACATTATACCCTGATAGGTGAACCTTGAAACAAAGCATTTTTAATTTTTGAATCAGGACATCTTTGGTTTGAAGGATTGCATCCATTTGCCTACCCTTCTGTATGCACATTTATTTACTTGTTAGGTTTACCTTTTTCTTAGTACTGGTTGTGTCGTACATTAAAACATTTGATTCAGGAACCCTGAGAAAGGTAAGAGAAACATTTGTAACATCATCATATATATATTCCTTATATAAATTCCATGCAGTCTTAATTACAAAACCGCTGAAGAAGGACATGGTGTCACAGGCAGTAAAAGCTTGGAACATAGAGAGGGGCTTCGCCTTCTTTGGATCAATTCTGCTTGGAATCTTATGGACAATCAAGTACTGTAAGTTCATGGATCCAGTCCCAAAAGCTAGCCATAGTTCTTTAGCTCCAAGCTCATAAATAAATAAAATAACAAGAACAAAAACATCAGTAGTGACTTTATGTATCATGATCTTCATATAGCCATGCTTTATTGCAACGGATGCATGAAGAAACATTCTGGAGTATGCTTCTTCATGCTACAATAAGCTAGGTTGCTGGTGTCCTGCATCTCAGAGTAAAATAGTACTTTGTTGATGTGTACATCAGCAATGTACTTGGTAAAGAACCTGAACTAGTTCTGATTTACTATAATCCACTCTTAGGGACTCCTTCCAGAAATGGAAGTGTAATTTTTAATATTGTAAGATATTTTAATGTCAATTAGTGAAATATTTCAGTAAAATGTAGTGTATAAAAGATCGCTTCTTCTTTATTCTTATAATCCCATAGTTGAACTCCAAAAAACAGTACTGACTGAAAAATGGCCGTGGCTTCCATGATTTATCCATATCTGTGATCAGCATTATTTTTTTAGCGAGAGGTAATGTTTCTAATTTTTCAGAACTCTTCAATGAATCGTTTTTCAATATCAGTTTTAAAGAATGAAGCATGTAAATTTCCAAGCAATTCAGAATGTTTTTACAAATTCCACTGTACTATAACCTGAAAAGAACGTGACAGCACGGCGGGTTTTACCACGAGGAGCCTATAGGTTGTCTCGGTTGTCTGTATCCTAAACTATTTACCAAGTTGAACTTCAGCTCTGTGTCACGTTTCGTGTTTTTATTAAAATCTGATCAATCATTCTCTTTTTTCTGGCAAAATCTGCTGAACTGTGTTAATCAGAGAGAGAGTCATAAAGAGTGCTAAAAAGGTTTGTTTAAGAAATTTATAAGAATTAGATCATTATAAATACATAATGCATAAACAATAATAATGGGTATTCCATAAAGAAATTGAGTCTGAACCAAGTATCTTTCAAATAGGATTTATTACAGAGCCATTATTTATTTGTAAAAATATCTTCTTTTGTTTTAACAAAGAATGCTACATTATTTTCATTGTTAACTTCAACTCAAAATGTTTCTTTGCATTTATATTTCTTGAAAAGTTGTTTTGGTGTACAAAACTTGAAAATAGCTTTTATATGCGGAAACATCTGTTAGCTGAGTTCTTGCACAGATCTTAAAATATAACGTTGATAAATGGAAACATTGACACATGTAGAGCTTGAAAGTCGAGTTGTTCAAAACTTGAAAATAGCTTTGATAACTGGACCAATTGTTGGTTGGGATGTTGCAAAGGAAATATCTACTTAATGTTTAATTGAC
>NW_013665652.1:216371-222185 GCF_000517525.1 Limulus polyphemus | reverse complement strand
TGTTTAATTGACAGCTAAATTAACAAGTAGAAAAAGGAGGGGAAACAGTAAGACCTCGAAATAGCAAAATGTTTCAGGTTCGAAGATATTTGTTAAGATTCAGCTCAATTCAATTATACATATAGCACGTACACTGAAACGTTTGAATGAAGTAGGTACTTAAATATTTCATATGTTTGTGCTGTCATAGAAAGCCTAGGAAAGTGTCGTTCTCATGAATGTCTTCCATTCTGGCCATTTGCATTGCTCAATCTAACGTTTGCATTAAGAATGGCCATGGATATACCTGAATCAAGATCTAATAGGATTGCATAGAGAATGATTACCAACCTTTTCCAGGGATGTCTTGGTGGGAAGAGCTGGCTGGTAGAAGATCTATGAAAGGCAATTAGTGGCTACCAACAGATAACAGAAAATGAATTAAAGGATGTTATCCTGGGACAAGATCCGTTATATTTCGTTAAATATTTAGCCGCAGATATCTTTTCTTGTTTGTTTTTAAGCACAAAGCTACACAATGGGCTATCTTTGCTGTGCTCACCATGAATATCGAAACCCGATTTTTAGTGTTGTAAGCCTACAGACTTACCACTGAGCCACTGGGTGGGAGGTTGGCAGAGATCAGTCAGGATATTTGTATAATGAATTCATATGTTTTCTCACACTATTAACTAAATTGTACTATTCCACATGATATTTATAGTTTGCAACGCATTTTTCTTTGCTTTTAAGATGTCAAATATTATAGATGTGATAGATTTCTAATCAGAATAAAATATATTAGAACTATAAGTAGCTTTTTATTTTATGCAACATATGTGTCCATGGTTAGTTCATGAAAGTCTCGAACAAATTTATATTGTGCTAATTTGTGGGTTTTATTTACATTTCAGTCTTTTAAGTACACATATAATACAATAACGTTACTGTCACTAATAGCACCATCGCTTAGTTACAAACAACAACCAAAATATGTGTTAAAATAGTTTCAAAACTTTTGCTTTAAATACACTATGGGGCCATTACAATGTTGCAAAATGACAGAAATATCAAGTTGTTTGTGAAAGAAAAGGCAGCATTTCAAAATAATGATTTTGTTTCCGACCATCTTTGATGTTTGGACTTACGGTAGTAATCGTTGATAAACTAAAACTTAGGTCCGTTTACCGTATCCATAACTATGTCTCCATGACCGTTTCACACCATTGCACAGGAAAAGATAAGGTATAGTCTGGCAAGATGCCAGTAAGGTATGATGAAAAATAAAATACTTCATTAGGGTTTTCTTTTCCCCTTATTTTTTACCACCCAACTTAAATGTTCAGAACTTTTGGAATTGGATATATTTCCGTTTTTGCCTAATTTTTTTCAGAATGCACTTATGTGGAAATATTTATTCAATGTTCATATAAAAGTTCTAAGGAGAAGCAGCTTCATCTATTGTTTTTTTTTTCTGAACCATATCAGTGATTTTAAGATTAACTGTGCAAACTTTGTTCAGTGAATTGAACAATTAGTTGAAGAAATTGTCCACTTTTAAAAATACAAATTAGTTCTTCTGGAGTACAAGTTTAATAGCAATGTCTTAAGGAAATTTAAAAATAAAACTAAGATGGCGGTGATCCCTGGCACAGATACAATTAACTTCTATAGTTGCCTTTGCTTGTTATAAAGATGAGGAATAAAATAAAAGGACAACGAAGGAAGGTTTGTCCTCTTTGTTTCCTTTTATAGAGATTGCTATATGTTTGTACTGAAATTCTAACTTCCCAGTAATTTATATTTTAAATTGTAAATCAAAATTCTTACTCTATTTTAACATAATTATTATCAATGTGATTAAAAGATTAAAAAAGGAGAAAAAATAAATATATATCGTAAATAACTTGTGTCTTTATAATGATAATATTAGATAAAAATATTATTAAAATGCGATTTTTTTTTAAAATTGTATATCAGGAAGAACGTCATTTATTGTCAGACTGTGTGACTGGTTCTCATGAGCTTTCATTGCATTAACATTTAATTACTCAAACAATATTATGTTTGTTTGTTGTTAAGAAAAAATTACACAATGGGCTCTTTGGACTTGCCCACCACGGGTATAGAAACTCGGTTTTTAGGGCTATTAGCCGTCAGACTTATAGCTGAGGCAGTGGGAGGGGAGCTCAAACTTATCAATCCGAAAATTTTAAATCATGACTTTCATAATTAGTATTTTCTTCCTTTCCACAAAAGCACTTGCAACACTAAAATTATCTGTTGAATCGAGAGAATTCGTTTAAACTTTGCTCATATAACTGCAGCATTTAATTAAAAACAATACATCTAGTTTGGTCATGCTATGGTGGTGTCATGGATTTAAAAACAAAAGAGTCTTCATCTTTTTGTGCAGGCCAAATGGCTATTGATAACTCGTATGGTCTCTTTATTGTTAGTGTCTTGAGAGTGTTATCAAAATAATCTCCATTGCTATTTTGTTTATGGATAACTCGTATGGTCTCCTGATTGTTAGTGTCTTGAAAGTGTTATCAAAAGAATCTCCCTTACTCTGTTTGTGCAGGCCAAATGGCTATTGATAACTCGTATAGTCTATTCATTGTTAGTGCCTTGAAAGTGTTTTTTACTTAATGAAACATTTCTAGAGTTACAAAACGAGAACCTTCCTATAAATAGATTGATTCTTTAAAAGAGAAGACATTTTTCTATGTCTCATTGATGCAAACAAAAATTGAAATATTTGATAAAAAAACACGACACACCAACGCCTTGTAGCATTATGTATGCCCTAAATGCTCTCTTACTAGTATGAGCTTAGAAAAGTTGATTAAAGTCAATGATCTTACCTAGATACATCTCGACAACTTTAAACTACTCTTGGTAAATTATTTCTTATATATATATATAACAGGTCACTAGGATAGTCCAGAAATAAGTATCCTTCATAGCAAAAACAATTATTTCTCTTCTCAACTTCATATTTTTTTTTGCATTATTGCAACTACGACAATTTTATGAATTACATTTAGGGGTAATAGTTTGACTCTGCTATAACACCATTTAATCCATTTAAGCTACAACTCTCACTTTCCTTCATGAAAAGTATTTTTATGATGAAAGTATTCAATTATAATAGGTAGGAAAAGTATTAGGTCGTCAAGAAATTAATGTCACGTTTTGGAACACTTTCATTAACCACCCCCTAAAAAAGTACATCACGTATAATAGTTAAACTAACCGCCTAAACGTCACGTTAGTGTAGCCTATATAATGTGTAAGGTTTAGTATGCTATAATTCCTTGTAGTGATGGCACACGACGAGATACACATTAGGCATGTAATGCTGTTTGAATACAAGAAGGGACACAAAGTTTCTGTAGCCACAAAAAATATCAAATAAGCTTAAGGAATTATTTTGAACGTTCGTAAGTGTAAACGATGGTTCAGCAAATTTCATTACATATTTTCCACTGTACTGTATTGTTTGTTTGTTTGTTTTTAATTTCGCGCAAAGCTACACTAGGGCTATCTGCGCTAGCCGTCCCTAAATTAGCAGTGTAAGACTAGAGAGAAGGCAGCTAGTCATCACCACCCACCGTCAACTTTTGGGCTACGTTTTACCAACGAATAGTGGGATTGACCGTCACTTTATAACGCCCCCACGGCTGAAAGGGCGAGTATGTTTGATGTGACAGGGATTCGAACCCGCGACCCTCAGATCGCGAGTCGAGTGCCTCAACCACCTGGCCATGCCTGGCCCACTGTAAGCATTATTTGACATATCGACTAACCGTATACACAATGTCGCCTCAGATGAAAGTCAGTAAACCTGAGTTATTCAAATTTGAACTATATCCTAACGTAATTTAAAGCTTATGTTTCTAAATGACAATAGTTAAAATTACTCTATTCTATGCGACTTTCGTAAGTAGCTTTGAATTACTAACGAAATACAACTTTTATTAGTAATATAGTAACATACAGTTTGAGACAAAGTCACTATACAGTTGTACACAGTTAAATAACTTTACTCTGGTAGCAAGGTTTCGATATTCGATTTTGTCTTTGTCTTATTTATTGTCTTAGTTTGTTGTTTTGTTTTTTACAGATTTAAATGTCCATGTTTATTTTATGCTATTATGTTCCGCCCCCCCAATGGCACGGCGGTATGTCTGCGGACTTACAACGCTAGCATCTGGGTTTCGATACCCGTCGTGGGCAGAGCACAGATAGTCCATTGTGTTCCTTTGTGCTTAACTTCAGACAAACAAGCTATTATGTTTCAATTTTCTTTGTATTAATAAAAGTGTGCAATTATATAATGACTTTTGCCTCACCTGTACGTTGACAACTAATAATGAAGGTATGCTGTCATATCAAAGTTTTAGTTTTACTGAATAAAACAATACTCATTAGAATATTTTTAAAGCTCGATATCAAAGTCATTCTATCAATTTTTCACAATCTTCGGGATCGACAAGTGATATAATATTTAGATTCAAGTATGTTTGGAAACATAATACTAGGAAATAAATGATTTGTTCAAATGTATTAATAAAATGAGAAGATAAATCTCAAGGGTGAAATTTTATGTTTTTTCCAACAAATAACATAATATGTTTTATAGAACTTTTGACGACAAGTTGGCGGGCCTTCATTGAACGAAATTACATTTTTAGAAGATAATTTTAGCTGTAGCTTTACGCAAAATCCCACAAAACAAACAATAATTTTAGTTAGATAAAAAACATAAAAGATGGCTGGCCAATATTTCATGAATAGCGTGCTATAACAAAACAACCAAATTCTAACTTCTTCCTTTTATGTCAAGTTTTATTTGAACTTGTGTAATTTTAAACACTAAGTTTATTAAATTTATCTCAGCTTATGTAAAAAAGAATCTAATAGTTACATAAGTATTTTTAATTTCATTAATTTTCTAATATAATATTATTAAGGTAAAAAACACAGTTTGCGGAACTTTAACGTCACAAAGAAAAACATAATTATGTTATTTGTACAGAGATATATAAACTGAATTTCTAATGGATAAGATTTTAAAATTAACTCGGCAATCTTATTAACTCTCCTTATAAAGTCCCAGAGTTTGCCATAATCTAATAAGATTTACAGGGACAGTTTTTTAATTTGATTTAAAAAACAAAAGTTAAAATTGAAAATATAAGCAACTTGGATAGCCACTGGCATGGTATAAATGTTTTATGTAGTTCCACTAAACTAACAGTGAAAGAAATCCAATTTAAATTGGGTAGTTATAAAACACTATGAAACTTTACTTGTGTTGTATGGAAGCACATTATGTTAATATGATAGTAGATTGACAAACAACGATTTTATAAGCATAATAAAGTTGAGAATTTAGAATCTTGGGAAGCATACAACATGTTTCGACAGAAGAGGACAGATCAACGTTCTGTCGAAACGTATAGTATATTCCTTAAAATAAAATAATGCTGTGAAAGTCTCAGAGATTACACTGAGAAGTTTCACTGATTAACATGTTGCTGAACTAATCGATATCTACCAGTTCTGAGAATTTCCATCTATATTGTTTTTGCCACGTATATCACTTAACTGCGAAGTAGTTAAACTTTTTTAAACACATTTTTGCCTGTAACAAAATATATTATGACTAATCAGTATAATATTCGCAATCTATATAAATAAAAATAAGAGTTTTGTCTGTACATTGCTTAGAATAGTGTACTTTTTGCATATATTCACGTTTCATACACCAGAGACGCCGAAACAAGCCTTATCTCAATTTCTGTCTGTCTGTCTGTCTGTCTGTCT